>NC_133534.1:91065736-91367836 GCF_048544455.1 Silene latifolia
TATATGCCTCTTTACTAATTGTAGAGTTGTTTGTGAAGCTATAAATTGTGTTTTGATTCGGACGTGACCCAACGACCACACCTTTAATTGTGAACACGAAACGGACCGATCAAAATTGGCGCCGTTGCCGGGGACGGTGTTTGTTTGATTTAGATTTCCTTTTTATTGTTATTAGTTGTGTCTTTCTTCGCCTTGGGGAAGTAAAACTCCTCAAGGCTTGTTCTAATTGTTTTCAAGTTGTTCGATATTGTGCGAGATGGATTTTATACATTGTTTTGTAGAGGACCACTTGAGTAAACCTTACTTCAAGGATCCCATGCAAGCATTGGAAGCATTGGAAGCAAGTGAGGCTAACAATATGTATTGGGAATTGGAGGTGGATCTTTTTGAGGCCGCTCTAGCTAACAAGGAACTTACTCGTGCACAATCCGAACTAGTGCATAACATTCTAGTGGAAGCATGTCAACCCATAGAGGATGAGCAATCCATCCTAGAAGATATTTTACAAGCTCAAGAGCAAGAGGTACCCATCATGGAATTTGAATATGATGAGGTTGATGAAAATGAAGTTGAGTATGCTATGAGGATGGAATGTCTAATGGAGATGGAGCAAATTCTCAATAAAACTCAAAAGGAGGAAAGTAAGGTAAAAACCCCCACTTTAAAACCCCTTCCCCCAAATTTGAAATATGCTTACCTTGATGAATCAAAGACCAAACCAGTGATTGTTAATGATATACTTGATGATGACCAATTGGGAAAATTGCTTGATGTGTTGAAACAACATGAGAAGGCTATAGGTTATAGTCTAGATGACCTTAAGGGGATAAGTCCCAACTTTTGCATGCATAGAATTCATCTAGAGGAAGACCATAGACCTACCATTCAACCTCAAAGAAGATTGAACCCCCACATGCAAGAAGTTGTCAAAGGAGAAGTCATGAAATTACTTGATGCGGGAATCATATATCCTATATCGGATTCATTGTGGGTAAGCCCCGTCCAAGTGGTACCTAAGAAAGGAGGTACTACAGTAGTGACAAATGAAAAGAATGAACTAATACCCACAAGAATGATCACCGGTTGGCATATGTGCATTGACTACCGGAAATTAAACTCCGCAACAAGAAAGGATCACTTCCCCTTACCATTCATTAACCAAATGCTTGAGAGGTTAGCCTCCAACAAATTCTTTTGTTACCTTGACGGGTATTCGGGATTCTTCCAAATCCCTATACACCCGGATGACCAACATAAAACCACTTTCACATGCCCTTATGGCACTTTTGCATATAGGAGGATGCCTTTTGGTTTATGTAATGCCCCCGCCACTTTCCAAAGATGCATGATGAGTGTCTTCTCCGATTATCTAGAGACCATAATGGAAGTTTTTATGGATGATTTTAGTGTTTATGGAAAGGACTTTGACTCATGTTTGCATAATCTTTCTCTTGTGTTGCAAAAGTGTGAAGATGTTAGTCTTGTTTTAAATTGGGAAAAGTGTCACTTCATGGTCAATGAAGGAATTGCCTTGGGTCATTTGATTTCGGAAAAGGGCATCGAGGTCGATAAAGCTAAAGTTGAGGTGATAGAGAAACTCCCACCTCCCGTGAATGTTAGAGGGGTGAGAAGTTTTCTCGGTCACGCGGGTTTTTATCGTCGTTTCATAAAGGATTTTTCAAAAATAGCGAAACCCCTCACTCAACTTTTGCTTAAAGATGCCCAATTCCTCTCTACTGACGTGTGTGTTGAAGCTTTTAATAGAATCAAAGAAGCACTAATCTCGGCACCAATTATCCAACCCCCGAATTGGGAGTTACCTTTTGAGATTATGTGCAACGCTAGCAACTACGACGTTGGAGCGGTTCTTGGCCAACGTGTAGGGAGAGCTCTTCATGCCATCTATTACATAAGCAAGACCCTCGATCCCTCCCAAGTGAATTATGACACAACCGAAAAGGAGCTTCTTGCCATTGGATATGCATTGGATAAATTCCGTTCCTACTTGCTTGGATCCAAGGTGATTGTATTTTCGGATCATCGCGCTCTCCGACATCTCTTGATAAAGAAGGAGGCAAAACCAAGATTGTTGAGATGGATTTTGCTTCTTCAAGAATTTGACTTGGAAATAAGAGACAAGAAAGGAGCCGAGAATGTAGTGGCGGATCACTTGTCAAGGATCCGGTTTCATGATGAAAATGGAGAAACCCCGATCAATGACTCATTCCCCGACGATATTTTGATGGCCATTCAAACACAACTTGAAAGGCACATCACCCCATGGTTTGCCGATTATGCCAATTATATTGTTGGAAAGGTACTCCCTCCAAACTTGAATCACAACCAAAGGAAGAGATTCCTATTCGAAGTGAAGAGGTACTTTTGGGATGACCCAAACCTCTACAAGGAGTGTAGTGATGGGCTCTATCGGAGATGCATCCCTCAATGGGAAACCCAAGGAATCTTGGAAGGATGTCATTCATCACCCTACGGTGGGCACCATGGAGCAAGGAGAACCGTAGCAAAAATTCTCCAATCGGGCTTCTATTGGCCTACAATGTTTCAAGATACAAGAGAATTCATCATTCATTGCGACGCTTGTCAAAGAACGGGAAATATCTCGTGGAGGAACGAAATGCCACAAAGGGGCATTCTAGAGGTGGAGATCTTCGATGTTTGGGGAATCGACTACCAAGGGCCCTTTGTGACATCCAATGGGAATAAATAAATTCTTGTGGCCGTAGATTATGTCTCAAAGTGGGTGGAGGCAATTGCCATCCCAAATGATGATGCAAAAACGGTCACCAAACTTTTCAAAAAGATAATTTTCCCAAGATTTGGAGTTCCTAGAGCGACCATTAGTGATGGAGGAACGCATTAACATGAGAAGAAACTTGCATCCCTTTTGACCAAATATGGTGTCCAACATAGAACCGGCTTGGGATATCATCCTCAAACAAGCGGTCAAGTTGAAATTTCAAATAGAGAGATCAAGCAAATCCTTGAAAAAGGTGTGAATAAGACTCGGAAAGATGGGAGCACAAAGCTTGATGATGCTCTTTGGGCTTATAGGACGGCCTATAAGACTCCCATAGGAGCCTCCCCCTACAAGCTTGTCTATGGAAAAGCATGTCATTTGCCAATCGAATTGGAGTACAAAGCTTATTGGGCAATCCGAGCACTTAATCTTGATCTCAAATTGAGCGGTCAAAGGAGGATGATTCAAATCCAAGAGTTGGAGGAATTTCGACTACAATCCTATGAGAATGCGAAGATTTACAAAGAAAGAACGAAATTGCTTCATGATAAGAGAATTAGACAAAAGGCCTTGCACAAGGGAGACAAAGTCCTTCTATTCAATTCCCGCTACCGACTATTTCCGGGAAAATTGAACTCTAGATGGATGGGTCCCTATGTGATAACCGAAGTTGGAAAATATGGAGATTTCGAACTCAAAGCGGAAGATGGAAGCAAGTTCAAGGTAAATGGTCAAAGGTTGAAGCCATACTATGAAGGAGCGTTTGTTAGAGAGGTCGAGGCTACCTACCTCGGGCCTCCTCCCCCTTGAAAGGACCATCTAAGGGAGAGTTTGGCGGAGTCCTCCCTAAACCACCACTTGTAAATATACTAACCCTCTAACTTGTATTTATTGTTTTATTGCATTTGTTTTAATAAATAGCATGAACTCTTTTCATGAGCGTAAGTGAGGGAGGGTTACTAATGAATTTTGAATGAATGAAGGAACGAATTCTCGAGTGTGGGGACACATCTAAGAGAGGAGAAAAAGTCAAAGGAAGAATTCGCAGCCTGAACACGAGCGGATTCCCTGGAATCCGGGCGTTCTGGGGAGAAACCGTCCGTCCAGCTACGCTGAGAATTTGAAGATTTTTTGGACTGAGGTTGAATCCGAGCGTCCTAGAAAGAAAAACGCCCATCTTGTAGAATCCGGCCGGATTTGAAGAAAGACGCCCGTCTTTCTACCTGTGCATTTCAAAGAAAATCTTTATAGAAGAAACCGCCCGTCTTCAGCAGAATCCGCCCGTCCCGAGGAGCACGAATCCGAGCGTCTTCAGCTCGAATCCGCTCGTCTTCTCACGGTGTTTTGACCCGACTTTTCCCTAATTAAAATACACCCCACCACACATACAATGACACATGACTACTCCTTCCACTTGCACTATAAAACCCACCTCCTTATGACTCCCATACATATCCAAATCACTCTCTTTACCCACAAAATCAAAAAGCCCCAATTTTCTAGGGTTTCCAACACTAAATCAACAAGGAACATCCTTACCCTTTCAAAAATCAAAAGAACCCAACAAAAGAATCAAGAATGGCACCAAGGAGATCCTCTTTTAGGAGTGCAAGAAGACCAAGGATGATGGGAAGTTCTTCTACCTCCCATCTCAACACTTTAAGAAGAGAACATGAAGAGATTGTAGATCTTACAAGGCTTGATGATTTCTCAAATGTGGAATTCCTCAATGATGTGCAAAGATTAGTCTTCCACCGGCTTCTAAGTAAGAATATTCTTCCCACTAAATTTTTATGTCATGCTACATTGAAGAAACGTGGGATTTATCACCAAGTGGAAGCTCTCTTTGAGGTTTTCGGTCTTTCAACCCTTTTTCGCATGTATGAACCAACCTATCGGTCTCTTGTGCTTGAATTTTTGAGCTTTTTGAAGATTACGACCTTGAACAAAGTGATATGCATAGAGTTTAGGTTGGAGAATGTTTCTAGGATGATGACCCTTGTAGAATTCGCAAATGTGTTTGGACTTGATGTTTCGCCTACCCGAACATCGAAACCCAAAAAGTATAGTGCTGCACCTTTGTGGAGGGCCATGACGGGCCGGGATTTCATTCACACCAAGGAATGTCTTGCTTTTCATATCCAAAACCCGATCTTGAGGCTTACATATCGATTTCTCTCGGGCACTCTACTTGCCCGCCGAGATCCGGCCATCGTGAACCAATTAGACCTTGTGTTTATGGAATCTTACCTCAACATTCAAGGGAGAAATGGGTATCACTTCAATGCACCTCTAGTTTTGCTAGAGAAATGGGCAAAGTTTAGAAATGGGGATGATGATGGAATGAAGCACATAGTGAATGGAGGACTCATAACTAGACTTGCAAAGCACTTCAACCCAAGGTTCAATGAGAACAATGAGTACACTCCACTTACGGGAAGCACGAGAATTAATGAAGATCTCCTTCTCGTCCATCACCATTGGATAACCGTTGAGGGGGTCGATAAGCGGATAAAGTGGTTGACAAAAGGAAGCGATCCGATTTATCTTCCAATGGCCGATCTACCACGGATCTCCCCAAGAAGAGGAAACTTATCCCCAATGCCATCTTACCTCATCCCAAGTCAAACAAGGCAAGCACCACCACCACCAAATCCACCACCACAACAACAAGAACAACAAACTCAAAATGAGAAGATAAAAGTGCCTCCCTACCCCTTTCCCTACCAACCGTATAACCATCCAAATCCCTTCATCCTCCCCCGTGACGACTTTGTCACGGGAATCTTGCAAGATCTACACTACCGTCAATACGAGACCTCCGTGGACACTTACTATGCCCTTTATCCTCAATATCACAAGATGGTTCGAAGAGGACGGATTAGTGAGGAAGGAGCTTTCCCTTCATGGGCTCAAATGGATTTGCTCTTCCCCAACTCGGAGAGAGCTAATGAAGGGGCGAACGGTAGACAAGAGGAGGAGAGTGGCAATTCTTGTGGAGGTGACACGGTGGAACTTGAGAGTGGGGAAGACGAATTCATGGACCCAAGTTTGAGTGATGCTTCAAAGGATATTTGGGATAGCGATATAGAGGGAGATGATGCCGATGTCTACAAGACTACTTCATCACTAGGTGGAGAGGGCGAGAGGCACCCACCTAAGTTTAAGTGAAGTTTTCTCATCTCTCCTCTTTATCTTTCAATGTTTCATGAAAAGAAGTTTGTGTCTTGTTACCTTATATTTTCATTAATTTTGATCATTGTTGGAGTAGTCCTAGCACCATAGAGGACTCACACCTCGGTACCATTGAGGTGTTCTCATTTTATTGTTCCCATTTTCAAAATCCAAAATGACAAATTAGTTTCATGCATTGCATAGTGTGTGCATGAACTACACCCATTCTTGGACATTAGCAATAGTGTCTAACTCAGTTTGGGGAAGTTAATGCATACACAACGGGAGGTAATCAAAATTATCCTCTCCGTCATAACAAAAACCATGCATCATGTAGTGTAGCTTAGTATAGATTGCATTTAGTATAGAAATCATGCATCATCTTTGCATAATTTCCATCATTTTGGCCATTGAGGACAATGCCCATATTAGTGTGGGGATGGGAATTCTAACATTTAACTCTTATTCAAAAAATCCAAAAAATTGAAAAATTTCGAAAATCATAAAAATTTGAAAATTGAAAAACCCAAAAACATGTTTATTTCCCTTTGTAGTCTTGTGTATATATTGTTTTGTATATATTGTGTTTGTTCTATCCTTGTTCACATTGATTGACTACGCCACATCCGAGACATGAGGATAATGAAGACCGCATGGTATGATCTTTGCCTCGAGTAAAAGAAAAAAGTAGAATTTCCAATCTCCTTTTTCCTCTTTATGTTAATGACTATGTGGCTTTATTTTGATTGATGCGGTATAACAATGTGAACTTAGGACTTGCATTTAGTTTCTATGTCATATTAGTTGATAGAATCACTTGCATTAGGATGTTTATATTAGTTGCATCATGGCATGTAGTTGCATGTTAGAAATGTTTTGAAAAATGCGTAACTAGGAACTTTGTCAAGAGCAACTAAGCCATTACAAATACTTGTTCAACTTAAGACTTTGCCTACTAGAATGGTTGTAAAACACCCTAGATAGTGTCATACTAGTGTCTTTTGACCCATGACCTAAGGCCTAATGAAGGGTTTGCATGTGAGTCACCTATCCAACCCCGTGATGCGATGTGGACTTGGTTAACTTGTCTAGGTGACCTTGATTGACATTGTTGTAAGGCAACCCAAAAATATTTTCTATCAATAAGCTTAAAGTGCTCATTTCAAAGAATTTTGTCTTGTGGAAGTAATATAATGCCAAGGAAACCTCAAATGTTATGAATTGTTGAATGTTGAGAAATTTAAGTTGTTTTGATGGAGGCGTACCACTTCGATGTGCTTTGGTGCGGGATCCATTGAATTGGGCCCCCACACGGTTGTGAATTCGGCCGCCCAGAGACAGAGTGACTATCACCCCGAAAAGCTATTGTCTAGAGGTTAACCGGTTGCCTAATAAGCGATTGGCGAAAGCAAAGGACACTAGCCCGGAAGGGACAAACCCCATCTTAATTTTTTGAAATGTGAAAGTGAGATGAGGACAATTTTGAATACTAGTCATATCCACCCGTTGTGAATAAAGATTTGAGCATTTCATTCCCAAAAAGCCTTTTGTCAAGCCACTTGGTCGAGCTTGGGACGATCCATGATCTTTACTTTTGTAGAGAATTCGAGACTTGTCATGTCATATGCTACTAGCATCATAGGGATCATCATTCCACCACCATCCGATCGCTCTTGACGAAAGCATTTGGAAATTGAGGATGAAAGTAGTCTAGTTTAACACCATTTGGAGGTGATTTAGTGCCATCCTCTTAGCCTTAGTAATTTGTTGAACTAGTATTTGTGAAGGATTACATGCTCTTAAATTTGTTCCTCTTTAGTGCCTCCACCACTTGATGAGGAAGTGGCTATTCCTTTTGTAGATGCATCCATTATGTGATTTTTCGTGCTTAATGTTTGGATGTGTCGCCATTTTGGCAATACCCACCTTGCCTTGCAAGAAGGCATCCTACCTCATGGTTGTCTTGTTGTGAGTTGAAGGGGCGGAGTGAGACCCGCTAATTGTCTCATATTGGCTATGTTATTAGGTTAGTTTAAATAATGGTCCTAGTCTTTGTCACCTCTTTACTCGGGACGAGCAAAGGGTCGGTTTGGGGATATTTGATGTGACCATAATTAGCGCATATGTAGCCCCCGAATTAGCCTTGTTCCCATGCTTTTTAGTGCATATTTGGGTCATTTCATATCTTTAGTTCTTTGTTTTGAATATTCTTTTAGATTTTGATCCCTTGGTAGGAAAGGAGTAAGAATCTTGCATTTTCATGGCAAAACAAGACTAAATTGATCGAATTCAATGACCAAGCATCAAGGAGAGACAAGATTAGAAGGCCTTTGTACATATGATAGTAGATGAGCAATGTTGAGAAAGGATCCTTGAGTCCCCAAGAAAATCCCCAAGGAATTTATGAAGAAAAGGGAAGAAAAGAAGAAGAAGCCTTGCTGAGGCACAATCCGTGCGGATTGTCCCCAATCCGGCCGTCCTCCAGCTGCAGAATCCGTGCGGCTTTCCACAAAGACGCTCGGATCCCACCTCCACAATCCGCCCGGATTCTCTTGAATCTGCTCGGATTCCATTTCCAGAATCCGCCCGTCCCGACCTTAATCCGCCCGGATTCCAGCACAGCGCGATTTCCTCTTCTCCAAGCTACGAAGAAAGAAGCCCTTCCTTCGGAAAATACCGGCTCCTCCCTGCTCAATTTAAAAAGTGTAATTACTAGTTTAGCCCTTAGTTAACCCTAATGCATCCTCCCTAATTTCCACTATAAATACCCCATTTGTCTAATTAGAGGAGCATGTTCTTCTTATCAATAATTAGAGTAGTTAATATCAATCAAATCTCTCTTTAGTTTTGTAATCAACAATTAATCAAGTTCTAATACAAGTTTTATTTCCTTAATCTCTCTTTTGTTCATCCTTTATTTTGGGTAATTGAAGATTATTTGGGTTATTGTTGGGAGATTGACAACCTCTCAATCAAGCATTCAAGTACTTCTTTTATCTTTGCTTTATTATTGGAATCATTAGTAGGTATAATTCTCTTAATCCCTTTTTAATTATTGTTAATTACTTTCATTTATTCATCATGTTTCATATTGTTGGTATGATTGACAACCTTGCTAGCATGATCAACATGATAATGAGTGAGTAGTCTCTTAGCTAGGGTTAATGGGTGATTAGGGGAAACCAACATGGGAAGGATTCATGCTTAAATTAATATGCTTTCATGTTTTATTTGCTTGCTTGTTTTGATCTCAACTCATGCACATGTTATATTTAATGAAATGCTAAGCCTATGAATCCTTGCATTTACTATCATCTTCTATCTTTTCAATGAGACTTGTAAGACATAACCCAACTCGAGTCTCATTAGACCATGCATGTTGTTGAGTAGGGAAGATTAAGTCGACTTGTAGGTGTTGTACAATCTAATCGATTCGGCTCCGGGACCCAAACTTTCTTAGGATTGTAAGATATAACCCAACTCAATCCATCACAACAATAATTGCTTGCTTATAATTTGAGAACATGTTTGTATGATCAATTCCCATGATTCCCCTATGATCCCATGACACCCTAGTGTTTCTTAATCAATTGTTTACACCCCTTTTTATTCATCTTGCTAGTTTATTTTCATTGCTATTTTAGTTAGTGACCTTCTACATCAACCCAATTTGTGACACCCCCAAGACACCACTAGTTCCAATAGAAATCTCATTTCAATACCCGTCCCTTGGGATCCGACCTTTACTTGTCTCTTTACTAATCGTAGAGTTGTTTGTGAAGCTATAAATTGTGTTTTGATTCGGTCGTGACCCAACGACCACACCTTTAATTGTGAACACGAAACGGATCGATCAATATATATATATAGTCTAGGTTTAGATGTATAGAATACTAATTAGGAAACTTATTACCTAATTACTTTAATTATTAGAAAACAGAATTAATAATATAATTAGTAATATTAGTATAGTATAATTAGTAATATTCGTATTATTAGTATTATTACCTAATTACTTTCCGACTCACTTATTATTCCATGATATTATATATTATTCCATTATAATATATTTTATTCCATCATATACCTGCTTATAAATTATGAGCTTATTATAATTAGTTATTTAAAATGCGTAAATTATTAATATAAATAATTATCAAATTATGGGTATTACAGTCTTCCCTCCTTAAAACGAACTTCCTCCCGAAGTTCACTAAAAAAAATGATACAAAAGTCTCAAGAACTATCAACACACCTGACTAGCATTTTAACTCATTATCATTGCAACACAATTAAATCACTTAATCATTATCAAACTATATCATATTTATCAAAATGTATCGCAAATAAACTTAAAACACGAAAATGTATCACAAAATTAACTCAAAACAAGAGGTGTCACAAAACCTCCCTGCGCGGGAATAGGTCGTCCTGCAGAACCTGCCAGAGAAGCAGTTAGCAGCACGAACAAAATAAAACAGTAGAACGTAAAGGGGATTAAAAAGGTACCTGCAGGCCGCACCCATGAGCTTCATCTAGCACAGCAGGGAGGGGAGTATTTCCCAAAGAATGGGCAGCAGCCAGAAGCAGGAATTATTCCATGTGAGGTCAGAGAGGTACCCCACTTGAGCCATACCCCTTGGGAAGGCGGATTATGGTGGAAGTATTGGGCAGGGGTGGCCTAGGAGCCACTGCAGCCAGAGGAGCAACCTCAATAGGGACAGACATGCTAACCGGCTCCATTTTAGCAGGGAGCAATGGCCTCTTCCTGGGAGAAGGAACGAAGGAGGCAGAAGCAACCTGCTTCCTCTTCCTATCCAGCAGGGAGAGGGAGGAAACAGGAGTATTCCCTAGTACCGGAACACAGTTAGAACGTAAACACAAAATGACCATATAACAAGAACAGACACCCATGAAAAACAAAGCCTTACCAGACGACATCTAGATTTCGGCGGTTGGGGGTTCTTGCTGACCGGTGGAGGTACCAACTTCCTCTTCCTCCTCTTCCTTTTCCTCTTCCCCTTCTTCTTCTTCTTCATTCTCTTCTTCCTCCTCTTGCTCTCCTTCACTAATGTTAAGAGGTACGGAGGCGGATGCACCAATAGGGGAAGAAAGAACACCAGGGTAAGAACGAATTGCAACAGGGAGAGCGAATAAACGGTTAACCACACTATGATCATTTGAGGGAACTGGCTGCTTCAAACCTGCAGTAGTACACCAGTAAGAACATTAAGGTAAAAGAAAAACAACAAACACCGGAAACTAAAGTTACCTTTAGAGGCCCCCCACTTGTCAAACGAGTACTCGGGGGTGGGGGTAAGAGAGTCAATCTTAACAAAGATGAATTTAGTGTTCCATCCTTCATCCCTCACTTTGGGAGGAAGGATCACACCGGGGCTGCTACGATCGCATGACCTTAAGGTGATAAGCCCGGCAACAAAGGGCCTGAAAGAATAAAGCAGGGCAAGGTCACCCAGACCAACCCCCAGAGCATGATCCTCATCAAGGATGCAGAGCGAGACCAGAATGCGCCATGCATGAGGCGCAAGCTGGCATATCCCCAACATCTAGTGACGCAATATACTTTGCACCAAAGGAGGAAGGGGAAAACACAAACCCTGGGTAAAAGTGTACTCGTACAGGCACGCCCAACCGGGATTATGGGCATCCGACGCCTCCCTAGGCTGAGGAATAAGATTACCCTTGATAATATGTAAATATTACTAACAATATTAGTAATAATTTTTTTTACTAACATCTTAGTAAATTATGGTTTCAGAGAGAAATACCAACAACCTTTTCACATGCAAATACACAAAATGAAGTAGTGTGTCAAGATGAGCAATTGTTGGACCATAAAGAGGAGGAAAACCGGGTGGGAGTTGGTGAGGTGAGGGAGTGCACTTGTTTTTATTTTTGTCCAATGTTATATCACATGCAAATGATCATAAGATGACTTATGGAAGAAACAATAAGTAAAGTGAAATGATTATGTCTATAATCATCCACTACACTCCATTTACACGATCCAATGTCCCATTTACGGGTCATTTTTTGTTCTTATATTTGTCGCACAAATACGTGTAAATTTTATTTAAACATCGTATCATGTTTAAATGCTTCCAATTAATTTCGTCTAAATCACTCCGTAAATATATGTGTACCGCTACACATATAGTTTACGTACCAATACTAATCACATTAGTCAATTAGTAATAATTTAATAATTAACTGCTTAATCATTAATTCCCGTCTCAAATAATTTATTATTTAATTATCGCATAATTAAATAATAATTTCCTCACCTCGAGTTCACAACTCGATATCTCTCTAAATCAATCTAATCGACTAATCTTTTAGTCATTTTATCAAGGGACTAATTTAATTTGTATCTCATACAATTAATTAGCTTTCGTGTTGGGGCTCGTTTCTTTAGGTGTGACTGAAAGGGATCAGCTGAACACTGCCGTCTCACGACAGTAACGTCAAACCCTAGTTGGCCAACCGTTACCGATATACGTTGATCAGCTGACTAGTATTGCCAATGAGTATCTCATGCATATTCCATAATGAGATTTAATAATATTATCTCGCACTATTGTGGAGGACAAAAACTCCAACAATCTCCCACTTGTCCGAGATAAGTTGTGCGATGATTATAACACACAATTGTGGATAAGTCCTTATCCCAACAATATCCTGCTTGTACTCTACAAGGGTGTGTTACCGATTCTCTTGTCCGTTTTAACAACAATCTCCCACTCAATGCAAGGTGTCTTTCAGGTCGCACTTGCACATGAACATATCATGATTGGTTTTCTCGATCGGGATTGTGACTACCTGACCGAAAAAATCTCCCACAGATTACTTCCGAGCGTGGCCACGCATTTGTAGTCATAATTCCTCGAGTGGCCTTAAGATGTTTAAACCCAACGTGGGTGGACAATTCATGTCTTCCCTATCTATCCTATTGCACAATACAGATCACCATAACCCAGTAGATGTCCTTTGGCTCCCTTTCACGACATGACCTAGGACAAAAACCAAAGTCACTCGGAAACTGTACAGGCTCAGATAATAGTCTCCAGTTTAAAGAATCGACTCATAGGAATATCATAGAAGTCCCTGCCACAACCAGGCGTTTGTAATAGATCTAAGGGACTCTATAAATGTCACTGCCCGGCAAAGTGTCCCACAGTCTGCCTATGTAAACGACTAGTCATCCTTATGACCTTATGGTGTTGAACATACCACCAATCGTCTTACAATCTAGTCACTCTGAGACGTCACCTCATTAAGTGACTAGGGGCTAATACAATGTTTATCCTATTCTCTTGAATTGGGGTTCAACATTGTCTCCACTACCAATTCGGATAAACAAGGTATTCTTGTTTTCAGTCAAACTGAATAATTGAGTTCTTAAAGAGACTCAAACAATAAATGCGAACATGACTTACGTAAATATTAATACGCTATCCAATATTTACATAACGATCTTTAGCAATTAAGGTATACTCGTCAATCACATTGAGATGACATAACCATCATGTCTACCTTATACCTACGACTTTGGTTAGAGGATTAGAAACAGTTGCATCACTCTAATTTCCATTGCTATTTTCCTTTGTTCTATGCAATCTTTTCATCACATAGAGCCTTTCTCAGTACATGTCTAAACAAGTTTTAGACTCTGGTTCTAAAGCTAGTCAAACACTCCCACTGTTTTCACAGTCTCTCAGGGGACGATATTCGGCTAACAGAACTACTCTAGTTCAATTAAAATCCGGATATCAATTATCTCTTTTACAACATCGGATGATGTAATGTACTTAGCTTTCGTTCATGATTTGTACGTATAACACTTATACATACACAACCTTCATATGACATCTTTTATGTATGACTCCTCATACATATCTGCTTTATACATGTATAACTTCTTATGCATATTATTCTTTATGCACCTAGCACTCTTATATGCTAACCATTCCTTAACAAGGCTCATAACATCTTATAAGCATAGGAATGTAATCGTGTAACCCTTTTACACGAAATTCATTAATTCCTCCAATCAAGAGTAAATCCTCAGTGCTTCTCAAGTACTCAAGGATGATCTTGATAATAATCTAGTGACACTCACTAGAAAATTATTGGTAATGACTTCTCATATTATCAACATGATAAGTCCCGACGAGAGAAGCTTTTAGCATATTTAATAGATCCTGCAGCGGAAGCACAAGAGCTCATATTTATTGTTCAACAACTTGAACGAGTCAAGAATCTTATCATATAAGTCTTTTGACTATAATGCTAATATCCATGGAGATCTATCTCATTAGATCCGGATATTTATGATGCGCCATGCTACTCTCAAATATTCACCCGAGAATATTTCAAGTCACTACTTTGTCAAACACATATTTAGACTAAGAAACATCACCTTAGCTACATTTCTAGTCACTAATATGTCAAGGACATATTTAGAATAAGAAACTCACTTTAGCTCCCACTAAACTCCATGTATCATCATGGTACCTCGACACTCGAGTAATACCATTTTGATAGACTACATGATTGAACCCAAAGTTCCAACTCTTTGATGTATATAGATCACAAAAGGGATCTTTCAAGCATGTCAGGCTTCTTAGCATTGACAAGATCAACAAAACTTCTCCCAAGGAGAAAGTTTGTTATTCATTTGCCGAATCTCATCCTCATGAGAAGCTATATTTCTAAGAACATACGAATTGATAAAGGCATTTGGGTTGTCACAAAACTCTCTATAACCAACCCAAATTTTAAACATCTTATGTAACCTTTATGACAAGATCAAGGTAACCTACCAAAGTATTCACCTTAAATCAAGTCTCTAAAACATCTCGTGTTTCCTTCCTTATCGCATCGTGTGCAAGGAGATCAATTAGAATTGCATGGTGACACGCCATCACATAGAGTTCATACTATAGTAAAGCCTTTGATGAGGGTTTAAGATTCGTCACTTTTGAAAAGTAACGCAATATTATCGCAAAATTATCTCCTTATTACCACTGAGCCACAATAAAGAACGTCTTCTTGCATTATACTCAGTTTGTGGGTCTTGGACTTCCGTAAGTTCAAAATTTCTCCCACTCTGTCTTCCAGAAAATGAAAATCTTTCTGGAAAGACAGTATTATGAGCCACAAACTCTTTGTTCTCTTTTTGGAGGAGTAAAAAAAAAGTGGTTCAATTTTGGATAACCCTCACAAATACACAAATTGGTTCTGAACATAAAATTTATGATCCCAAATGTATAAAAAGGCAAGTTAGGGACCCTCCCTATCCATATCTCATATGGAGTCATTAAGGCTATTATAGTCGGGTTTTAAACTTTTAATGAGAAAATTGCTTACAAAATTGGAAAAAACCTCAAAATATATCTCATAAAGTTCGGTTTATATACTTGATTACACCATACTCTATGGTGTCCCAAGGAGAAGGTATTATGTGAACTGGTTCACAATCATCTTAGTGATTATCAAGGTCATTACTTGATATTACCCATTTGATCTTCAAAGTCATTACTTTGAAATTTCCGATCAACATGTTGATCTTGACGTGCTTTTGGTTTACTACTTCACTTTCAAAATATTCCATGTTTCAAAAAATCACTTTTATGTCTTATTAAATAGATATGAAGTTATCATATCTACTTAACATTACGGTAATAGTAACGAAGTATATATAACCTACTATCAGCCTTACATATCCGTATGTATATGGTCAATCACCACACTATTATGTTTCTTTTCTGCAAAAGAAAACATAATTTATGCACACACACCATAAGATTTTCAATCAAATGGTTGTTCGATGTGCTTATCGTTTATTCGTTTAAACAAATTTACTTGAGGTTCGATCAATTTGGGTTCACCGAATTAGAGACATTAAAATCTACAAGATAGTATAATATTTAGTTTTCGTGAAGAATGTAAAATTCCTCTAACTTGAGTGGTCTAAACCAACCACCAAGTTATCATAGGAGTAGGTACAACCTTTTGTTTTAAATCACATGAGTGATGCCTTCTATGTATAAACATAGATGATTACATTCTTTTAAAACCAAATTTAGGTACATTTGTCCCTATCGAAATCATTGCTACTCTAGCACCATTTCGATAAAAAATGTCCTATGCTAGACGTCTTACGTTTTATCAATTCATGTAAACTTCTTTACAAAGAAATGATCCATACTTGGTATCTCATACCAAGATAGTGGAACTAGCCTATCCTTTGAGTAGATGTCTCCATCAACTTTGTCTTATCGCATACATCTAGGGTTACTTCTTCTTAACTCCCACTTACTTTCACATTCCTCTTTGCTTCAACAAGCAAAAATGAATCTCATGAAGACCTCTCTTCATGTCATTCGTGATATTTTATACACTTGTAAGAGTGAATTACTATAAAGTAAGTGCAACATGTGGCAAAATCTCAAATTCTTGCGAAATTGGATTACCCAACCGTTCAATTGTCATCATATGCCTAAACTCTTTAGCACATAAACAATCGATTTGGCCTTTCTCGAAGTGAGCCATTTAACGGTATCATATTGGAGTATTCTTTATGTTTTTGAAAACTCTTTTCGCAAACTTTTGAATTACTTCTTAAGTAATTAAAACTAATATGTCATCTTTATGACAGAGGTGTCACTTCCGAAATCAAGACTCTCTTGATAAAATGTGACTCCCTTTTTAAACTCGTAATAAGAGTTTGCAACATGAAAACCCCTTTTTAAATATGTATGGATGTTAAGTTGTATAATAATCGCAATAATTGTTGTAAGCTTATGTAGGTGAATTAGTAAATCATGTTACCAATCATTGCTACTGAATTCCTTCAAAGAAACCGCTTCCTATGAAAGAACAAAACGAGTATAATAATAAATAGAGAAAGGAGGATAAAGTGCGCGATGTCATACATTTATAAGAATGAACGAAAAATAAGAAAAATTAACATTCAATGTTAAAAATTAACATCTTTAACAAGTTTTAACATTTATATAATGATCTCCCACTAAATTATATAAATAAATCCAAGACCCAAATTTTAAGCAAAAAAGAGCATCGCTTGGGCGAAACATCCCATAATTGTGTAAATTTGGTAAGTCATGTTGACTAATTCTACCTCTAGAACTCTTGGTCGACGAATTTCCTTAAATCCATCTACTAGCCCCGGAACACAAGACCATCTTATATCCCGTGGAGTCCAACCAATTTTGGCGTGTGATAACCGCTTACCACCCTACTTACTCAAGGTAAAAAGAGAATACCCCGCTTGGGCGAGCGTGGCTCTAATGAACAAGAGATTCATAGGTGTTACTAATTGGTAAGGCTAATCTCAATTTTAGTTATGTGAGAGATCTTGTCAATTTAGTCATAAATTCCCTATAAGTGAACTAAGTCATTGAATGTAAATGACGTTAATTGACAACCGCAAAAATAAAATGCATGTGAATGGCGATTTTGGCATGCGCGAAAAAAAAAAGCAAACAAGTAAGCATATGAATAAATCCTAGTATAACCACCTAGTTAATAAAAACTAGACTATTACATTTCGGAAACCAACTCCTTGGTCCCTTGCCTCTTCATTCCAAAAGTGGCTCGTTCTTGTGGGATTTGGAACTCCTTCCAAAAATAGACTCCGTCTCGATGTAATCCGTCTTTT
Source organism: Silene latifolia (assembly GCF_048544455.1). Taxonomy (NCBI): domain Eukaryota; kingdom Viridiplantae; phylum Streptophyta; class Magnoliopsida; order Caryophyllales; family Caryophyllaceae; genus Silene; species Silene latifolia. Next base: position 91,083,373 of record NC_133534.1, read on the forward strand.
CGAAACGCCGGTAAGAATAACTATTACAATTGAATTACATAGCTATTCCTATTATACATTAATTAATAAAATAAATAAAACTATCAATTAATTACAAACCGACGATACGAGATCGTATTTAATTACAAACAAATCGCTATTCCCATTCATTTCGGGTAATAACGATTAAAATAAAACTAAGCCATACTAGGTACAATAAGATAAATACTTTAAATAAATGACAATCATTCATTCAACTTAAATAAATATGCTTAAAATGCTGTAAAATGATGCCAAAATCTCCCTATCTATCAATCGTTGGTATCTATCTCGGGTTTTGTGGATTTAATCGATTTTTAACATGTAAAAATCAATAATCCCTTTTCTATAAAAGCTAAAGCTTTTAAAGGGTTTTTATTGGCTCCTCATTTTTAGGGAGGGGAAAAACATGTTTAATTTTTTGCTAGGAACCCACGTTCATTTATTTCATTTTTAATTACCACCTTATAATTTTTACTCCTTAATTTTTATTTTAGTAAACTACACAAAACTATACATTATACATTCATACATACAAAACTATACAATTATACATACAAATCTAAATAATTGACAGTAAACTAACATGAGTAAAAATTGAACGTTTAAAAAAAATTTGGAAACTTAAAATTTCCATATACTGAGATTTTTTTTGCTTATTTTGATTATTTGATACTATCTTTATAGGAATAAATGATTCATGACTTTATTAAGAAAATTGAAAAAAATGGAGGAAATGTACATTTAATATAGAAAAATCTATCCTAAATGAAGAAAAAACTTCTAAATTAAAAATACTGGAAAATTTAGACTAAAAATGAAAGGTTGAATTTTTTACATTAGAAATATGAAATTTATAAATAACCTGCATACTTGAGAGTCAAACGAAAATAAATCGGGAATAAGAATGGATGATAAGGGCATGAGAAATAATTCTTAGTAATTGGAGTGATTGATTCACTTTGCACCAAAATTTGCTATAATCGGGCCTTTCTGCTAATCTCTAATTTTCTATTTCATCTCTCTATTTTTAAATTAGATAGATTTTTGGATATTTTTGATTGAAAGTTTGGCTCTCTGTTATTATTTTCATGAGGGCATCTTGCGGCCGAAATAAAATGATGATGGAGTAGGTTGAGCACTATTTAGGTTTATTTAATGGGCATTAATTTGTTATATAACATGGCTTACTACAAATCTCTCTCATATCTTTCTTTCAAAGAAAAAATTGTGTATAGTTTTGGAGTTAGGTGTGACTCTGTGACTCTGTGACTTTGTGGGCTAATCACATGGTTAATCTATCTAGCCGAATAAATAAGTCTAATACATATCACAAGTTTTCATGTAAGATTGATATATCCGCTTTAAATTTAAGACAGGTAAGTAATTAGAATATACTCCGTAACAAAAATAGAATGTATAGAGAAAATAAATATATGTGTCTTATATGCACAATTGGGATGACATTTAACATGTTTTAATGTTAAGACGAATATACCCGTATAAAGGAAACTTATTGATTTGATATATCTTCAAGGTTAAAATTCATTTCATATAGTTTGATCATTTTCAGTAAATAACATTAAAACTAATTTCAGTTTATAATATTCTTTGAAAAAAAAAAATCATTTTCAGTAAGAAAAATTGGAGTCAAAATCATTTTCACCAAATTATAATTTATATATTTTTCATTTAATTTTATGTTGAATTATATTTGCATTAATTAATCGAAAATATTTACGAATATCAAGGTTTTTAAAAACAGGCCCGTACATTTTTTGTACGGGCATAAAACTAGTCAACTATTAAATCTCATTTAAGTCCAAACTAATTGTCCAAACTGTTTTGAACCTCAAAATTAGTCCTCACTAATTTTATGATGAATAATTAGTTTGATTTGGTGATATTTTGCTAATTTAATCGGTAAAATCATAATTTTTAAGGAAAAATCAAAAATAATTGAAAAATTACCCAAAAAATTAAAAGAAAAAATTTAAGTATTCTGAAAAACTCCCAAGAACACCAAAATGTCAGAAAAATTGCCACAAAAATCTGAATAAAATTTATGAAGAAAAAGATCGATATTTATCGGTTTTTAACCACTAAAACCAATAAACATCAAAACAAGGTGAAAACACATTTTAAATTTCACTTTTAACATTCAAATTATATTATAAAATGTACATAAATTTATGAAAGGCATAATCTATTGTTTCTAAAATTATGATTAATTTATTTCACTTTTATCGACTTTTATCTCATTAAATCAATAAACATGCAAACAATTCAAACCAACCTTCAACCTTTTGCATAGAATAAGTAGAAAACATGCATGAAACACCATAAAAATTCCATGACCCGAATCATCTTTTAACTATTTTTAGTCAATTTATAACTAAAATACGGCATTTAGACTCGGTTTTCTACCAAAAATCATTAAAAATAGCAAAATAACTTCATAAATCACCAAACTTTACCACAAACCTTTTGAGATCAGTAGGTATGCATGTCCCAAAAATTTCGTGCTAAAACCTCTTCTAACATAATTTTTGAGTTTTTATAAATTATCTCATAATTTATTAATATGCTTAAAATCAACATGCAAATTACAAGCCTAAGCTTTGATACCACTTGAAAGATCATAGATCCTAATTAGACACTCTAATTAAATGTCAAATTATCTCATAACTTGAGTTTATGTGATCTATGTAACATTCATGCAATATAAAAGCATATTAATATAAAAGAAGAGGAAAACAATTTTCCTTACATTGAGAAATGGTATTATTTGGGCACAACCAAGATCACCCATCTTGGTTGTTCTTGAGCTTAAAATAAATGGCAAGATCCTCCATCTTCAAGTGTCCAAAATAGAACACCTCTTATCTTAAGCACCCAAGAACTTACCCAACAACCTTACTAATATTAACTAGGTATTAATAAAATTACCCTTGATAATATGTAAATATTACTAACAATCTTAGTAATAATTTTGTTTACTAACATCTTAGTAAATTATGGTTTTAGAGAGAAAGACCAACAACCTTTTCAAATGCAAATACACAAAATGAAGTAGTGTGTCAAAATGAGCAATTGTTGGACCATAAAGAGGAGGAAAACCGGGTGGGAGTTGGTGGAGTGAGGGAGTGCACTTGTTTTTATTTTTGTCCAATCTTATATCACATGCAAATGATCATAATATGACTTATGGAAGAAACAACAAGTAAAGTGAAATGATTATGTCTATAAACATCCACTACACTCCATTTACACGGTCCAATGTCCCATTTTCGGGTCCATTTTGGTTCTTATATTTGTCGCACAAATACATGTAAATTTTATTTAAACATCGTATCATGTTTAAATGATTCCAATTAATTTCTTCTAAATCACTCCAGAAATATATGTGTACCGCTACACATATAGTTTACGTACCAATACTAATCACATTAGTCAATTAGTACTAATTTAATAATTAACTGCTTAATCATTAATTCCCGTCTCGAATAATTTATTATTTAATTATCGCATAATTAGATAATAATTTCCTCACCTCGAGTTCAGAACTCGATATCTCTCTAAATAAATCTAATCGACTAATCTTTTAGTCATTTTATCAAGGGACTAATTTAAATTGTATCTCATACAATTAATTAGCTTTCGTGTTGGGGCTCGTTCCTTTAGGTGTGACCGAAAAGGATCAGCTGAACACCGCCGTCTCACGACAGTAACGTCAAACCCTAGTTGGCCAACCGTTACCGATATACATTGATCAGCTGATTAGTATTGCCAATGAATATCCCATGCATAATCCTTAATGAGATTTAATAATATTATCTCGCACTATTGTGGAGGACAAAAACTCCAACACATACTTCCATCATAATTCCTTAATGCTTGCGATTAGTAAGTCCAATCTAAAAGACTAAACAAACAATTACACGCAACGAGTATATAAAATATCAAGCACTCTTGACATCATCAAAACATAAACACATATATCTATATGGTTCAACAAATTCCCCCTTTTTGATGATGGCAAGTCTCTTAAAATTGTGACTAAGTATATAGTTCCCCCTCAATATAATACGATCATCTTTATAGAAAAAGATTAAACAAAAGATCAAACGATTATATACAAGACCGAACTTTAAGGACTTTAAGAGACAATTGGTCTTCACAAGGAGCAAGCTTAGGCAAATGCTTACCATGGTCGTTTTTTCCGCCTCTTGACATCATCGAAAAGATAAGGACAAACATAAAATGACTAGGATAATATACTACGAGACAAGAGATAAGAACGATTAAGAAACATAGATAAACCGTAAATAACCATAAGTACATATGAAATATAGTAGCATACAAACCAAAAGAACATGTTTAAGCCTAATGGGCCGAATGAAACAACATGTTTAGAACTACCGGGCCATAACCACAAATAGTATGCCAAAATGGGCTGAATAGGAAATTAGTTTAGGAAGGCAAAATACACCACATGAAAATAAAAGAAAACAAGGGAATTAGAGGGAATCCGAAAACAAGGGGCAATACAAGGCTAAGTGTGACGGGTTTTGTAAGGATTAACATAGTTGGGACGAGTACAGAATTCCAAAGCATCAAGACGATCAAAAGAACTTCGCACAAGAGTAGCTTCGGCATTGAGGCTTGTTTCGAAGTTAAGGACTTTCAAAGACAAGGCCTTTGTGGCCTCCAAAGTAATTGCTTGAACCGCTTTCATAGCTTTTTCGTCTTTCACCAAGGCACCCCCTTGACTAGTAAGAAAGGAAAGACGATCACCATGTTGAAAGACTTCCTCACGGATAGTCACTAAACCCCTTTTCCAAAACCTCAAGCCTTTTGTCGACGCCCTCCATCCAAGCATAAACCCAAGCATCATCCAACCCGCCAACCAAGGACCGTGACTGCCCAACCCGACACATAGCCGTAGCCAATGCCGTGGTTTGCTCCTCTAATTTCGTCATAATAGACCCCATAAAAACATCCAATTTGGCTTCCATAGCCGCAATCCCAACTTCATTAACACTATTATCAACACCCTTAGCAAAGACCAACTTGGGTCCTTCAAAACCGAGATCCATTAACTTTATCACACGGTCACACATACCGTCCTTAGCACTCACACTGTAGCTTTCCTGACTCACAACCCGTTTAATTTCTAACAATCTCGAAATCCACATACCGTATGGGAGATCAGGCGCAGTACAATGCTTCTCCTTAGTGACGGTAATGCTAGTTTGAACAATTCGATAGAACACGAGACTAGCCAAGTTAACTTTAAGACCCTCTAACCACAAATATAAGATTATAGCTTCACAGCTCGACACCTTGTCGCGTCCTCCCCTTTTCGGAACAATGGTGTTTCATAAAAAGTTCAAAAAGAATTTGTGTTTAGCCGAGAGAGGGCGAACCAAGATGTTGCTATTCTCGGAAGCAACCTCATCAAAGTACCTCTCAATAACCAATTGTTAATAATCACCGACATTGGACCATTCTTGACTAGGATTTATCTCGGTTCCATCATGAGGAACCTTAAAAGCAGAGCAAAAGTCGACAATGATGACGGTGATGTCGACACCATTCACGACTGCATGCAACACTCCCTCCTTAATTTTCACAAAAGCAAATAATTGAACAACCTCAATTGGGTAAGTAGGACCCAAGAATCGACTAACATCATTCCACTCTTGGAAATCAAGAAAATCCACAAAAAATTTCAAAGACGGAATTTGAGACAACCAAGATTTAGGATAATACCTTCCACTATGAATAGAATATTGTAAAACCCGAGAGACCAAGATGCATTCTCCCTTTGTCATGCAAACCCGGTTTAAATCGGCTTTGGTTGCGCTTTACGAAGGCTCCTGAAACAAAGTCCTCGAAATCTCGTCCCAAATAAAAACCTCGGGTTCATTATCTTCTTCAACATCTTCTACTACAACCTTATTTTTCCATTTCTTGAGCCGACGCCTTTTTCCCTCGGTGATCGACTCATCCCGACCACGAAGCAGAGAGGAAGGTGATGATGGATGTTGGGTTGTTGGAGTGAAGGTAGAGGAATTCGGTTGATGGGATGATGGTGCTTGATTGCATGGTTGTGGTTGGTGGTGGTTTCGGGTTGAAGACCGAGTGGTTGCATGTGGAGGTGACATGGTTGAGAGAAGGAGTGATGATGATGGAGATTGTGTATAAATTTGGTAAAGTAAAAAGTGAATGCAACTTGTGGGTGTTTGACCAATTTACACGGTTTTGGGGGGGGGGGGGGTAGATATAGGTATAGGTGGGAATCTAGGTTTAGAGTTTTACACAATCTAGGAAATTAATTTGGTAAAGAATTGTGTATAAATATAGAATACTAAGGTTGGAAGGATATGGCAAATATGTCGTATAAGACGAGATTTGGCATAGAAAAGATTTTGGAAAAGATTTTTGATAAAATTTGGTAAATAAGAAATATGGTGTATCTTAATTTGTTGAGAGAATAAGTTTGAATGAACTATAAAGACTTAAATACATACAGAATATATACGATAAATAAATTTCTATAAAACGTAAATATTCATGCAATGAAATATACGGACACAGTCATACAATCTTATCTCATACTAATCAATCATTAAGAGATTAAACATTTATAGAAGCTTAGGTGCCACTGATTAAACCAATTTCCAACCGTAAAGTCTCAAAACGACCTCTAGCTAAAGGTTTTGTCAAAATGTCTGCCCATTGTTTCTCAGTACTACAAAATTCTAGGTTTATATTCCCTTTTTCAACTTGGTCACGTATAAAATGATGTCTAATTTCAATGTGCTTAGTACGCGAATGTTGCGTGGGATTTTTGGAAATTATAATAGCACTCGTATTATCACATAAAATAGGAATACAACCTACATTAACACCATAATCACATAACTGTTGCTTAAGCCATATCAATTGAGTACATACTAGTCCTGCTGCAATATATTCGGCTTCTGCTGTTGAAAGGGCAACTGAATTCTGCTTCTTTGAACCCCATGTGATAATGCAAGGTCCAACGTCTGTGGCAACACCTGACGTACTTTTCCTATCTAAGGAGCATCCTGCATAATCGGCATCTGAATATCCGACATGATCGAAATAGCATTCCATAGGATACCATAGATAAAGTTTGGACGTTCCAATAAGATATCATAAGATTCTTTTTACGGCAATCATATGCGATTCTTTGGGAGATGATTGATATCTCGCACAAACGCATACAGTGAACATGATATCTGGTCTACTTGCAGTTAAATATAGCAATGACCCAATCATTCCTCGGTAAGTTATTCCATCAACTGACTTACCGTCTTCATCTAAAAGTCAATTTCTTGTCGGCGACCATTGGAGTTGACATAGCATGAGAATTTTCCATTCTGAACTTTCTAATTAACTCCTTAATGTATTTCTATTGATGAATCTTAATGCCTTCCTCAGTTTGTCGAAATTGTAGTCCTAGGAATATTTTCAATTCTCCCATCATACTCATTTCAAATTCGGAAGTCATTAATTCCGAAAAATACTTGCACAGATTGTGGTTGGTTGATCCAAAAATAATATCGTCGACGTAGATTTGAACAACCAGAAGGTCAAAACCCTCGGATTTTAGAAATAGGTGTAATACCCCGTATTTTAGGTCCTGGTCAATGATTAGTCAACATTGGAAATATCATTTTGTGATTTATAAACTATATTTCAAAATATGTTTTATTATATTTATTAATTAAAGAATTATGTTGTGAAATGGAATAAAATAATAAAATAATGAACGAGTCGGGAAAGGGAGTTGGGCCAATTGATTGGACCGTTTGTAATAGCTCATGCAACTTATGATAATAATAGTATAAGAATAATAATAGTATAATAATAGTATAATAAAAATAATAATAATAATAATAATAATAATAATAATAATAATAATAATAATAATAATAATAATAATAATAATAATAATAATAATAATAATAATAATAATAATAATAATAATAATAATAATAATAATAATAATAATAACAATAATAATAACAATAATAATAATAACAATAATAATAACAATAATAAAAATAATAATAATAATAATAATAATAACAATAATAATAATAATAATAATAATAATAATAATAATAATAATAATAATAATAATAATAATAATAATAATAATAATAATAATAATAATAATAATAATAATAATAAAGAGAGGAGAGAGGAGAGGGAAAACGTGCGATATCAGGCGACCCTAGTTTGTTGCAGCGAACCCTAGTCTGCCGTCACCGTCCTCATCATCTCAGGCCGGCCCCCTCTCGACGTCGGCCGTGGGATCACCGGTGTATGGCTTTTAGGGTTTGTCGCTCGTTTTTGAGAGAGGGATAGGCGTTTTCTCGCTGTTTAGGGCATTGCGGGATTTTCGTCTGGTTGTGCGGCCACCTCACGTTGCTGCCGGCCACCTATCACCGTCGGCCTCCTCACGACGCCGGCGTCATTGTCTTTCACCCTTGTCGTGCTGTTCTTCGATTTTTTTTTGTTTTAGGGCTTCTTCTTCTTCTTTGTTCTTCTCGTTTTTTGTTCGACTAGTTATTTGGGTCCTGTTGCTGCCGGCGTCCGTTACCGTTTTTCTGGGTCGCCTTTCCCTTCTTCAACATCTTGCTCCGGCGTTCTTTCTCGGACAGTTGTGTTGTTGTTTTCTTTCAGGGATTGCGGTTTCAGTGTGGGTTTTCGGGTTTCGGGTGTTCGACTGTCTTTCGGTTTAGGGGTGGTTTAGGTCCTCTTCAGGTTTGGTGTGGCCCACTGCCGCCTATTTTCTCCCCTAGCCAACGACAGTTGCTCCAGCTCTTTGCCCTACGGTCTTTTTTCTTCCACTTCTTTCTTTTTCTCGGTTTTTGTTTTTCTTTGCTTTTTCTGCCGGTGTTCTGTTTCTTGCCGCCTTGTTGCTGGTTGCTTTTGCTGCTGCCCGTGGCTTTCTGTGGTGGTTCAGTGGCGGTACATTGGGTGTGTATTGTGGTTGGGGGTTGTGTCTTCTCCGGTCATACATGCCATGCCTGAGCTTGTACGGTATCATTGTCCTTTTTCGAGTCTTCATGGGTGTCGGGATGGTTTCGGTAAGGGCCTTACAAAGGCAGGTTGGAAGAAACATTTGCAGGACCGACATTGTCATGAAGGGGCGTTGGACCTTACGCGGCGAGACTCTTTCGATAGTTTTTTGTCTATTCCAACGCCGAGAGTTCTTTGAGACGGATGGGGTTCTGGTTGTGTGGGGTGTGTTTTATGATCCATACTCTTGGTGCTAGATGTCGGCATAATCGGGGTGATATTGTGGAGCATCCGGTGTGTGTTGATGGCATTTACTCCTTCCATATTCATGGTATTCCGAGACCTTTGGCTCCTTCTACTTCGGTTTCTTCTGATGATAGTGTGGAGCTCGTTCAGTGGTCTATATCTTCATTGGGTCGTTTGCTGTCTTTGGGCCTTCGCACTGTGAAATCTATTCCTCCTAAGTGTCGTCTTGGGTTTGCTCGGGCTTTGAAAGGGGCCTTGGATGCGGTGTTTGATGCCCCTAGTGATCTCTCCCGCTGGGTTCGTTTGCTTGCTTTACCTCTTTGTTTGCTCAAGACTTTCGCTCCTCGGAGTAATCATGAGTGTCGGCCGCTATTCGGCGTCGGCATCGGGAGGAGAGTATTGCTGTGGCTATTCTTGCTGGGGGACACTGGGGGGGGGATTTGCGGTTGTTATTCTGGAGTGCTTTGATGAGGGTCCTTCTTCTTTTTATGTGGATGAGGATCTCGATTTGAGTGACCTTAACCTCCGCCAATGTCGGCGGAAAATATCGATGGCCATTATCTCTTTGTTGTACGAGTGCTTTCTTCCTCGGGGTCGCCCCCTACTCCGATGCCACTCTCGTGGCCCTGCGTGAGAAGCATCCTGTCGCCCCGCCTCCTTCATTGCCTCCTCTGTCTGGGATCATCATCCTCTGGTTGCCTCTTCCGCGGTGGTCTTGGATATGATTCGGAGCTTCCCTCGTGGTACTTCTTGTGGGAGGGATGGTTTTCGTGCTTGACACCTTATGGATCGTTTGAGTGGCGCGCTTTGTGGCTATCTCCGATGATTTGATCACTTCTATTACTAGGGTGGTTAATCTTTTTCTTGAGGGTCGGTGCCCTCTTCCTCGGGGTGAGTACATTGCCGCGCGCCCTCTCACGCCACTCGTTAAACCGGGTGGTGGAGTTCGTCTATTCTTTGTCGGTACGGTCCGGAGACGGCTTGTTTCTAAGGTTGGTGCTTCTATGGTTGGCCCGTCCTTATCTTCTTATTTTGATGGGCTTTGATTCGGGGTGGGTGTGTCCGTGGAGGAGAGGCTATCTTGCATGCCTTGAACCGGCTCATTGAGGCTCGGGGTGAACAGGTGGGGCTTTCTATGTCATTTGGTTGATTTCAGAATGCACGTTCAACCTTGTTGACCGTTCGACCATGCTTCGGGAGGTCCGCCGTCGGTGCCCAGCTCTCTCCCGTTGGGTGGAGTTTTGTTATTCCAGCCCGGCCCGCCTTTTTTATGGGGGGAGCACCGCTTATGGTCTTGTCGGGGTGTTCAGCGGGGTGATCCATTGGGGCCTTTGCTTTTCGCGTTGGTTTTGCATCCTTTGGTTTGCAAGATCAGGACACTTTTGAACTCACTTTGCAGGCTTAGTACTTAGATGATGGCACCATTGTGGGAGATACTTTGGAGGTGGGGAAGGTGTTGGACTTGATTAGGTTGGATGGCCCTCGTTGTGGTTTACACCTAAATGTCTCCAAGACGGAGGTCTTTTGGCACGTTGAGGATCCACGGAGCCGGCTTCCGGGGTTTTCCCCACTTCTATTTCTCGGCCATTGCGCGGTGTTACGATTTTGGGAGGACACAAGACTTGTCCTGGTTTTAGCGGTGAGATTGTGGCGACGAGAGTAACTAAGACCATTGAGCTGATGGATTTGGTTGCGAGGATTGAGGACCCGCAGTGTGAGTTGCTTCTTCTTCGAGCTTGATCTTGGTATATCTAAGCTCTACTTCTCTCTTCGTACTTGCTCCCCTAGTGTTTTTGGGTCTGTTCATCTTCCTTTTGATGCCGCTCTGCGTTCTAGCTTGGAACGTATTGTCACCGCATCAGGGCCGGGTTTTGGGATTGGCGGTGGCGCCTTGCTACATTCCCTTTTCATCTGGGTGGCCTTGGTGTTTATGCGGCCGGAGATGTTTTGTTCTATGCTTTTATTGCGTCCCGCTTGCGTCTGTGGTTTGCGGGCTAAGCTCCTCGGCTCTTCTCGTGTTGTAGCCGCTGGCCCCGCTTTTGATGATGCCGCACGGTGTTTACTGCGACTACGGGTTCGATATATTAGGTCACCCTAGTGAAATTGCGCCCCCAAACTTATGAAGAAATTGGCGAGATATTTATTTCACGACGGTTGCTCGCCTCGTAGTCTTTTTTCTTTGACACCTCGCCGGATCGCTCTATGGCGTCTCGGCGGGGTTCTCACTCCCGATTGGTTACGTGCGGTTCCTATCTCGGGGATGGGCGGACTATGAACGGGAGGACTTACCGTAGTGTGTTGGGGTATCGCATGGGTGTTCCGTTATTCTCGGTATCTAGGCCCCGTCTCCGCTTGCTCTCGGGTTTTTTTTGGGGATGTTTTTGGGGACCACGCTGTTTCTTATCCGGCATCTTGTGGGCGTTAAACATCGGCATAACCTTGTCCGGGACACTCTCTTCGACATCTGCTATAGATCCGGTATTTCTGCGGGGAAGGAGGTTGATATCGGTTTGGTTGATGGGCATGGTGGCTCTCTTCGTCCTGCGGATTTATTGCTTTATTCTTGGGAGAGGGGGCGTGATGTGTGCGTCGACCTGACAGGTTCTTCACCTTTGACTCGATCGGGTTAGCGATTTTGTGCCGGGCCGGGTTGTCGCCGATCTTTCGCTCGGCGAAAGTGTGCTAAGTATGGGGATTTGTGCGCGGTAGCGGGTTATGGTTTCCTACCTTTCTCTTTCTCTTCACTTAGGGAGTTGAGTTCGGATCTTTGTTGCCTTGCTCAAGCGGATCCGAAATTCTCGGTATCTCGGGATCTTTGGGGCTCGGGTAGCCGCTTACATTTTTACTCGTATTAGCTTTACTATTGCTAAGGGTGTGGGAGCCCTGACTTGTTTCTCGGCTCCCCACCAATTTCATGTAAACCTTTTATTTTTATTATAATGAAAGCTGCGCGCATTTTATAATAATAATAATAATAATAATAATAATAATAATAATAATAATAATAATAATAATAATAATAATAATAATAATAATAATAATAATAATAATAATAATAATAATAATAATAATAATAATAATAATAATAATAATAATAATAATAATAATAATAATAATAATAATAATAATAAGGGCAAAGTTCCGGTGAGAACGGGGCTTATCGTGAGAACCGTGAGAACAGCTCTCAACCGTCCATCAAATTATCTGACGACAAAGATTAGGCGCGCGCTTCTCTTAGAATTTTACGGAAAACAAAAAATAAGACTGTAAATGTCAGCAATATCAAGCCTACGTAACAAAATCAAACCACACGAAACAAAATCAATCGATTTCATCATTAATCCTTCCTTAATTTGTAAATTTTTGTCTTTCGACATCAAATTTAGTGATCTAAAATCGGTTATTCATCATCAATTGCTGTGTTCGAAGCGCAAATCAGAGTTAATTTGTTCAAACTTTTGCATTCATCAGCTATTCTGTTATTTCAAGATCAAGACTTTGTAAGGAAAATCGGAATTGATTTCGTCATTCATCTGGAATTATTGTTTTCTACAGTCAATATTGAGGTATGTTCATTCAATGTTATTTAATTCCTTTCTGAATCGCTGTTGAATTGATTTTATGATGATGTTAAAGTTGAATTTAATCAAATTCAACTTAAATTTGGATTTGATTAAATTTAGTTAACTAGATTTAGTGTCCAGAACCACAAAAACATTGATTTTATAATGAAAAGTGTTAAATTAGGGTTTATAGTTTGTTTGTATGATTTTAGGAGGATGATAAATGCAAATGTACTTTGTGGTGAGAAAAAATGTACTAAAAATAATGAGAAAGGAAAAGTGTGCAATTTGAAGTAACTGAAAAGTAATTTTGCATGTAAAAATAATATGTTGTGTTGTGTTGTACACGTTTCATAAGGAAATGTCCAATCAGTCTTAGTGAAATGTGCATTCTATATAATAAGGATGTGCAAGTAATTATTACCCTTTGCAAGTGGTCTTGCAACTGTTCACAATAAGTCACAATAAGTCAAATGACGGTTTGTAACTTGCTTATGTGGTGAAAAGACGCAATTATTCACATTAATTTGAATATTACTTCTAAATGTAAATTATATTAATTATAAAAAAACATGTTCCATAAAATAAATTGTCCACTATTTATATTCGTAATTTGCATTTTCTGATAATTAGGTGCAACTAAAATATCATTAAGCACTGTTTCGAAAATGTACATTATATTATATTTAAAGGTACATTAAATTATTTAAAAAAGAACATGGAACATTATTTGGAAAATAAATATGAATTCAGTTTAATTCAAATGTCCATTACGTATTTTCATAGTGTGCATATACTGTTTTATGCAAGAGATTAAAGTAACATAGATAACTTCACCCAATTTATTAATTACCATGATTATGTTTGTGTCAGTTGAAAACACACAACTGTTCACATAATTTAATCTCTTATAATCAATTAATCCACTATATAAACCTAAGAGTAAATAACCACTATTCCATCCTACCTTTTCCAATAAGCAAAACTTATAATCTGTCCAGAAAACTACTTAATTTTATTAAAAAAAACAATGTCTTACTCAAAATGCACAATAGTTCCCTACACGAATGCTGCTTACAAACAAAAATTCGTGGACCATTATCATGAATGGAAAGTAAGCGAGTTTTTTTCAAACTGGTTTGATGGAGATGACATTCCTGTTGAGATGGATGTACCATCTCATAACCGTCCTTTGCATCCTTTCCTTACTACTGAGGCATTCCTCCGGATTTTTTTGATCGACTTAGGAGGGAAGAAAAGAGAAACATGGCCATGGTGTGCAAGGGCTGGTCAAAGTGGTTCCTTATAGGGACCGAGCCAAAGGTAATGGATAGGGATTATTACCGAGGCGCGGTTCGGGGAAATGAAAATGGTGTAATCTATGTCACAAAGAATGATCGGCTCCTTGACAGATTCTGCCTTTGCACGACTATGTCTAGGCGTGCAGAAATAATTAGACATCCCAAACAACAACAACAACAACAACAATGATAATTTAGAAACCAAAGAGAAGAATATAAAATTGAGGAGCAGTCTGGGGATGAGGGTTATTATGACTCCGACTGTTACATTAGTTTAGAAATATCTTGTGTTATCTTGTGTTTATTGTTATTAGGTATTATCTTGTGTTTTTTTTTTCAATGTAAGCCTTAGTAGGCTTTAACATTTTGAAAGCCTTAAATGGCTTTTGTAAATATTTTTCTAATATTAATGAAATAATATTATGACTATTTGTTTTTTTACTGTCATTAGCATTCAATACATTTTATATATGCTATATCAAAATGGATAACAATATTTCCTATGTACATTAGCAGTAAAATAAATGTTCCTTTAAAGGCATGATAATGGACATTCGCATGAATACATTATATATGAACCTTTATTTGTACGAAATAAATTACCAATCTTTGTAGAGCATATTAGAATTGGATTAATGCATTATTGATGCAATAATATTCAATATACTTACTTACTTAACTACTGTTGAAGCACACAATGAGTACAAGTGATGCAACTACGTCTTTCTCAACAAATAACAGCTTTAAAACACCAAGGACAAGAATTGAAACATTAAATGCACTCCAGTACATTTCATTCTGTCCAGAGGAAAAGAAACCTAAAGTAGGACAAGTATTTGAAACGCTAGAATCAGCAGAGTTATTCTACAAAGAATATTGTACAATCTGTGGGTTTACGCCAAGACTTACAACAACAAAAAGGATTAAAGGCTATGAGTTACCAAACAGTTTTGCTTTAAGGAATGTTGTCTGCAACAGACAAGGTGTAAAGGAAAGTAGAAAAAAGGAAGAGGACTGATATTGATACTGATACTGCTGAGAATGATGCATAATCTGATGTGACAGACGTAAGCCGTGTAAGGCCGATTACAAGAATTGACTGTCGTGCATTAGTGCAGTTTAAATACCAAGAAAATGGAACTTATATTGTTACCAGATTCGATGAAGCGCATAACCATCCACTTGCTTCGCCTGAATCTACAATATTCTTGAAAGGAAACCGAAAAATGACATAGGTACAGAAGCAATTTGTCACAAAGGTAAAGGTGCTAAAACTAGGTGGTGTGAAAGCCTATAGAGGTTGGAACGAGCTGTGTGGAGGTTACGACAACATTGGGGCTACTCAGGTTGATTTCAAAAACTTTGTCAGGGACATAAAAACTGATCTGACCATTATTTGCGCACATTTAATCCCCTAATTGAGCCCATTTTGCATACCATTATAACATTCTTTGGCCATTTTATCCGTCAAAACCTTCCTATTTGCTTTTCTATCGCATTCTATATGTTTTGTAGGAAAGGAGTTAATAAGATGAAAATTCCCGTCTTTCGTGCATATTCGGAAGCTATCTGACGACATTTGATGGATTAGTATGAGGAGGAAGCAAGAACTGAAGACCAAGCCTACAAGAATAAAATGGAAGTGAAGGAAAGGGAAGAATGGAAGAGAAAACGAAAACTGAAGTCCAACCCGAGCGGATTCTCTGAAATCCGGCCGTCCACAATGCACGGAACCCGTGCGTCTTCTCCCCAATCCGCCCGTTTTCCTCTTCACCAATCCGCCCGGATTCTCCCAAAGACGCTCGGATTCCAGCCCAGCACATTTTCGTCTTCTTCAAAGCTTCAAAGAAAGAAGCCCTTCCTTCAAAGGATACCGGCTCCTCCCTGCTCCATTTAAAAAGTGTAATTACTAGTTTAGCCCTTAGTTAACCCTAAATGCATCCACCTAATTTCTACTATAAATACCCCACTTGTAAATAATCAAAGGGGGGATCTTTTTAGCTAGAAAATCTATCCTTAGACTAGATTAGGAGTAGATTAGAATGGATTACTCTTTAATCTTTCCACAAATTACACATTAATCTTTCCATAATTATAGTTCAAGTTTATTATTCAAGTTTATTATTGGGTAATTGAAGATTATTGGGTTATTATTGGGAGATTGACAACCTTCCATCAATCATCAAGTTCTTCTATTATTCTTTGCATTATTATTTGGATCACCTCAAGTTTGGTGTAATTACTTTACTCTTTAATCTTTATCGTTCATTTCTTCATTCTATTATCATGTTTATACTTGTTGTGATGATTGACACCATTAATGACATGTTTCCCATGATAATAAGTGAGTAGTTACTTAGCTAGGATTAGTGGGTAATTAAGGGAAACCAACATGGGATTGATTCATGCTTAATCTAATATGTTCACATGATTAAATTGCTTGCTTGTTGTGATGTCAACTTTATGCACATGTTATGTTTGATGAAATGCTAAGCCTATGAATCCTTGCATTTTTACCATCTCTTATCTACTCAACTTGACTTGTAAGATATAAACCAACTCGAGTATTGTTAGACCATGCATAGAAGTTGAATAGGAGGAAAGTAAGTTGACTTGTAGGTGTTGTACAATCTAATCGATTCGGTTCCGGGACCCAACTCTTCCTATGAACCGTAAGACATAAACCAACTCGGTTCCTCCACAACATTAATTGCTTGCTTGTAATTGTAAACATGTTTGTATGATCAATACCATGAATCCCTTATGACCCCATGATATCTTAGCACTTTTTATCATTTGTTTACATCTTTCCTTTTATTGCTTGTTTTACTTTATTGCTTTTATTAGTCTAGAACACAACTACAAACCCAAACAAATTGTGACACTAGCATAAATTGAGATAGATAGACTTAGAACCCAAAGCACACCGTCCCATGGATCGACCTCGACTTACCGCTAACTAGTTGTTTGTTGAGTATTATAAATGTGTTTGATTGGATGAGTGACGACATCAACCGGATCAAAATGGCGCCGTTGCCGGGGATGGTGCTATGTGATTAAGTTCTTACTTGTTCGTCTATTTTGATTGTGCTTTAACTTAGAGGAACTTGTTCCTCAAGGTTCGTTTTTACCGTTTTCTTGTAGTTTCCATGTTTTTAGTTGTATCTTTATCTTGGCTATGATGATGACTCAAGACATGTGTTATGGAGTATGTGGTGGATCTTTTGAGTATGACTATGGGTATGGGGAGTTTGAGGAGCAAGTCAACACAAACCTACCTTACTATTTATACAACGAAAATCCTAACCACTACCCCAATTTTCCCCACCAAAATCACCATATCCAATACCCACAACAACCAACCACCCAAAACTCACTTTACAACCAATTCCAAATGCCACAATACAACCACTTTCACACTTACCCACAACAAGAAAATGAACCCATGCAAAGAGTGATTCTCCAAATGATGGGAGATCAACAAAACTTCTTCAAACAAATGCTAGAAGAGAACCAAAGAAGGGATGATGTTCTTCAAGACATTGTTGTCCAAAGAGAATAATTGGAAATTCAAATTGCCCAATTAAAAAAATCCCAAGCAACCACTCCCCACCGTTCTTTGGACATTGAGCACGAATGCGAATTTGAAGTAGTAACCTTTGATATGGAAAATGAGAAACGGGGAGAGCCAATCTCCTTGAGCTCTTGTGACTATGAAAGTGTGATATTTGATGATGAAGACATGAGGTTGAATAAACCAAATACTCTTAACCTTTGTGAGTATAAGGGTGTGTCCTTTGAAGTGAATGTTGGGTTGTTGGAGAAAAAGTTGCATGAAGCCTAAATCTATGATTCATATGAAGATAGCAACAATGATGATGAACCTAACGGATGGACTCATAATATCACCTTGCTTGAGGAGCCTATCCTTGATACATTTGGGATACCCTATCATGAAGAAGAGCGTCCTTCCTTTATCCTTCATGAAGATCACTTGACACCTATCATGGAGCCAATGATCATTGAAGAGGATATGATAGACCTTCTTCAAAAGGCCAAAGTTTCTTACAAGAGCTACTTGGTGAAAAAGCTCAAAGAGAAAATTGCTCGTGAGGCTACTTGTGAAGATTTGGCACCCAGAATCTAAACTCCTAAGGTATCCGATCATCAATGTTATGAAAAATCTCCCTCTACCTTGGAAGGATTGAAAAATCAAAATGTTATCATCATCACCGAAATTGAAGAAGAAGTTGGTAAGTGGAAGTCTTCGGATGAAAATGAACCACACTTCATGCTTAGTATTGACAAGAATCATGAGCTTATTTATTTGAAACATCGGGAAAGCTCTAATGCTAAGGACAAACCAAGGAGAAGAACATTCTACAAGCTTCCTTGGCCAAATTTCATATTCAAATCGAGCAACCCATACTTGTGCTTATTTGGAGCTTGTTCACAAGCTTTTGATCTTTTATTAAGAGCCTTGAGCTCTATGGATAAGAATTTTTACAAATTGAACTAGTTTGGTGGAGTCCTACCTCAAACCACCATTTGTAAGATATTTCTTTGACCCTTTACTTTGTACAATATTGTACATTATTGCATTTGCATTTAATTTCTTGCATGAGAGAGGAGAGAGAGAGAGTCACCTTACATGTTTCATGAGCAAATTTCAGAAAAAGATAAGAAAAAAGAGAAAATCGGTGAAAAGGGTGTGTTATTTCACGAAAAAGAAAGAAAAAGAAAGAAAGGAGCAGAAGACGCCCGGATCGAGAGGAAGACGCACGACCAGGGCCCACGGCGAAGAAATGATTAAAGCTGTAGAGAAAGACGTGCGGATTCGAGCAAAACCGCCCGTCCAAGACAATACGTCCGTTTTCTTCACGGGACGCCCGTCCCGTGTGTCTCCCAGGAACGAAATTTTGTGCTGCACCTGAATACGGGCGGATATTGCGCAAGACGCCCGTCCCGATCAAGCCGCACGTCCCAGAGGCAAGACGCCCGTCTTTCCCCACCTATCAGTCAAGGAAAATTGCTGTGTTAGAATTCGTGCGGATTCAAGCAAAGACGCCCGTCTTCTTCTTCCACAATCCGCCCGTCCCGATGGAAATCCGCTCGGATTGCCCTGTTCTTTCGGATAAAACGGATTTCACCCATCCTTATCCGTTCGGATTCCCTCTTTCTTCTATATAATTACCCCCTTTTCTCCCTCATTTCCTCACCTTATCAAACCCTAAAACACTCATCTCAATCCTCAAAATCGCCCTCCCATCCTCAAAAACACTCCCATCACCCACACCAAAATGGCACCATTGATGAACACCAAGGGAAAGGCTAAGAAATTGGTTGAATCAATCGGGAAGAAGCGCAAGGGATCAACCTCTTCAATGCCGCGAGAGATAGTGCTACCAAGGAGCTCCCAACCCTTAATGAGGGGAGGAATTGAACAACTCGACAACTTTCAAGAGGTGCTCTTTGATTCCGATGACCACCGCGCAAACTTTGTCAAGCTACTAGGTAAGAAGTACGAACCCACTCAATTTGTAGATACTAGGGTGTTGGAAATCCTTAAGATAAGGTACCCTACCGAGATGTTCTTTAATGGCCTTGGCATTGGGAAACTCTTCCATGCCCATGAAGAGACTTACCTTAGTCTCACCCTTGAATTCTTGAGTAGCCTTCGCATTGTGACAAATACCCGCACCAATGTGGGCATGGAGTTTAGGTTATGCAACCTAGACCATTGTCCTTCGCTTGAGGAATTCGCCTATGTTTTCGGTCTTGAAGTACCCACCAACTATACCGAAAAGCCCGATAATTTTGGTGTGGACCTTCTTTGGAAGGCTATCTCCATGAGGAATTTTATCCACCCAAAGCATTGCTACACCTTCGCCATCCAACATCCGGTGATTCGATTCACCGAGCGCTTTGTGGCCGGTACCATCAATGGGAGGTACGAACAAGATAGGTGTACTCTCATCGACTTGACTTTTCTTGAGTCCTATTTGAATGTTCGAGCGGTGAGGCATTATAACTTCAATACGCCACTTGAGATACTTACTAGGTTCAATGATTTTGTTCAAGGAATCACCCAACTCAAGACCTTCGTAATGGGAGGTCTAATTACCATTTTGGCCCACCACCTTTGTCCCGGGTTCAATGCCCGAGGAACCTATATTCCTCTTGAGGGGAGGACTTTGATTGATGAACACACCATCTTCCACAGTCACCGATGGTGTAACTACACTCGAGATGGGAGTGTAGAGTGGCACACCAAAGGATGCACTTCGATGATCCTTGAAGGTTGGAAGATACCGGGCATTGACCCAATATTGAGCCCATACTCGCCTCCACCAAGCTACCTCCTTGATATCCAAATTCTTGACAATCCCCCTCCAAGGGAAGAGCCGCACCGCCAAATACCTCGTGAAGCACCGGGAAGGCCTATTCGCCCACCTTCCTACGTACCTATCCCGCCATACCCTACTCCATATACCGAATTTAGGCCGGCAATCCCCAATAACCCGGGTATTAATGATTTGATGGCACTCATGAATAGAGTGGACCTAGGGGTACATGAAGGGAAGGAAGACAACTACTTGGCCCTCTACCCCCAATACTATAACATGGCTCAACAAGGGTATATTGACCCTAATGGTCCTAAGCCCTCTTGGGCATAACCAGAGTTCTTGTTCCCAAATCAAGGGTATGACCAAGCTTGGGGGCGAGGCGACGAAGGGCATTCTAGCCAAGGTGGAGGGTACTCGAGTCAAGGGAGAGAATTTGACCAAGGAGGGTATTGGGGTCAAGCAAGCGGGTATGACCAAGCCGGGAGCTCTCATCGTTATGGCTATGATCAAGATGAGGATGACGAGTGAAAGAGGCCTACCTCACAACCTCCATTTGTATGATACCCATCTTTCCCTCTCTCTTTTGCATGCATTTGTATTATATTCCATACTGCATTTGCATAAGTAGTCCATATAGTATAAATTACATTGTAATATAATTCATATGGTATAGTTACATATAGATTAGAAATCATGCATAGTTACTAATGGCAAAACCTATTCATTTCTACACTAGAAATAGTGTTTAAATCGGTTTGGGGAGGTTTGATCATAGGTGACTTAAGCATTTATCATGCATCATATAATATAGTTTAGATTGCATTCATTTGTTATATATATGTCATATAGAATTGCATTTAGTTAGAGTATACATTCATTCATATCATATCATTGCATTTGTACTTCAATTTCAATAAAATCAAAAATGCAAAAACATGAATTTCCTTTTTATTCCTCCTCCTACATGTACATTGAGGACAATGTCCAAAATAAAGTGGGGGATGGGAATTTATATTCCAAAATGCATAAAAATTGAAAAATTTCGAAAAAATCCCAAAAATATGTCTTTTAAGTTCATAAAAACAAAAACCATAAAAATTTGAAAAATTGAAAAATCCAAAAACAAGTTCATTTCCTTTATAGCGTAGTCTTGTATATATTGTTGTATATATTGTGTTTGTTCTATCCTTGTTCACATTGATTGACTACGCCACATCCGAGACATGAGGATAATGAAGACCACGTGGTATGATCTTTCCAATCTCCTTTTTCCTCTTTATGTCAATGACTATGTGGCTTTATTTTGATTGATGCGGTATAACAATGTGAACTTAGGACTTGCATGTAGTTTATATGTCATATTAGTTGATAGAATCACTTGCATTAGGATGTTTATATTAGTTGCATCATGGCATGTAGTTGCATGTTAGAAATGTTTTGAAAAATGCCTAATTAGGAACTTTGACAAGAGCAACTAAGCCATTACAAATACTTGTTCAAGTTAAGACTTTGCCTACTAGAATGGTTGTAAAACACCCTAGATAGTGTCATACTAGTATCTTTTGACCCATGACCCAAGGCCTAGTCAAGGGTTTGCATGTGAGTCACCTATCCAACCCCGTGATGCGATGTGAACTTGGTTAACTTGTCTGGGTGACCTTGATTGACCTTGTGGTAAGGCAACCCAAAAATATTTTCTATCAATAAGCTTGAAGTGCTCATTTAAAAGAAATTTGTCATGTGGAAGTAATTTAATGCCAAGGAAACCTCAAAAGTTATGAATTGTTGAATGTTGAGAAATTTAAATTGTTTTGATGGAGGCGTACCACTTCGATGTGCTTTGGTGCGGGATCCATTGAATTGGGCCCCCACACGGTTGTGAATTCGGCCGCCCAAAGACAGAGTGACTATCTCCCCGAAAAGCTATTGTCTAGAGGTTAACCGGTTGCCTAATAAGCGATTGGCGAAAGCAAAGGACACTAGCCCGGAAGGGACAAACCCCATCTAAAATTTTTGAAATGTGAAAGTTGAAATGAGGTCAATTTTGAATACTAGTCATATCCACCGTTGTGTATAAAGATTTGAGCATTTCATTCCCAAAAAGCCTTTTTTTTGTCAAGCCACTTGGTCGAGCTTGGGACGATCCATGACCTTTACTTTTGTAGAGAATTCGAGACTTGTCATTTCATATGCTACTAGCATCATAGGGATCATCATTCCACCACCATCCGATCGCTCTTGACGAAAGCATTTGGAAATTGAGGACGAAAGTAATCTAGTTTAACACCATTTGGAGGTGATTTAGTGCCATCCTCTTAGCCTTAGTAATTTGTTGAACTAGTATTTGTGAAGGATTACATGCTCTTAAATTTGTTCTCTTTTAGTTGCCTCCGCCACTTGATAAGGAAGTGGCTATTCTTTTGTAGATGCATCCACTATTTGATTTTGTGTGCTTAATGTTTGGATGTGTCGCCATTTTGGCAAGACCCACCTTGCCTTGCAAGAAGGCATCCTACCTCATGGTTGTCTTGTTGTGAGTTGAAGGGGCGGAGTGAGACCCGCTAATTGTCTCATATCGGCTATATTATTAGGATAGTTTAAATAAAGGTCTAGTTTTTGTCACCTCTTTACTCGGGACGGGTAAAGGTTCGGTTTGGGGATATTTGATGTGACCATTATTTGCGCACATTTAATCCCCTAATTGAGCCCATTTTGCATACCATTATAACATTCTTTGGCCATTTTATCCGTCAAAACCTTCCTATTTGCTTTTCTATCGCATTCTATATGTTTTGTAGGAAAGGAGTTAATAAGACGAAAATTCCCGTCTTTCGTGCATATTCGAAAGCTATCTGACGACATTTGATGGATTAGTATGAGGAGGAAGCAAGAACTGAAGACCAAGCCTACAAGACTAAAATGGAAGTGAAGGAAAGGGAAGAATAGAAGAGAAAACGAAAACTGAAGTCCAACCCGAGCGGATTCTCTTAAATCCGGCCGTCCACAATGCACGGAACCCGTGCGTCTTCTCCCCGATCCGCCCGTTTTCCTCTTCACCAATCAGCCCGGATTCTCCCAAAGATGCTCGGATTCCAGCCCAGCATATTTTCGTCTTCTTCAAAGCTTCAAAGAAAGAAGCCCTTCCTTCAAAAGATACCGGCTCCTCCCTGCTCCATTTAAAAAGTGTAATTACTAGTTTAGCCCTTAGTTAACCCTAAATGCATCCACCTAATTTCTACTATAAATACCCCACTTGTAAATAATAAAAGGGGGGATCTTTTTAGCTAGAAAATCTATCCTTAGACTAGATTAGGAGTAGATTAGAATGGATTACTCTTTAATCTTTCCACAAATTACACATTAATCTTTCCATAATTATTGTTCAAGTTTATTATTCAAGTTTATTATTGGGTAATTGAAGATTATTGGGTAATTATTGGGAGATTGCCAACCTTCCATCAATCATCAAGTTCTTCTATTATTCTTTGCATTATTATTTGGATCACCTCAAGTTTGGTGTAATTACTTTACTCTTTAATCTTTATCGTTCATTTCTTCATTCTATTATCATGTTTATACTTGTTGTGACGATTGACACCATTAATGACATGTTTCCCATGATAATAAGTGAGTAGTTACTTAGCTAGGATTAGTGGGTAATTAAGGGAAAACAACATGGGATTGATTCATGCTTAATCTAATATGTTCACATGATTAAATTGCTTGCTTGTTGTGATGTCAACTTTATGCACATGTTATGTTTGATGAAATGCTAAGCCTATGAATCCTTGCATTTTTACCATCTCTTATCTACTCAACTTGACTTGTAAGATATAAACCAACTCGAGTCTTGTTAGACCATGCATAGAAGTTTTATAGGAGGAAAGTAAGTCGACTTGTAGGTGTTGTACAATCTAATCGATTCAGCTTCGGGACTAAACTCTTCCTATGAACCGTAAGACATAAACCAACTCGGTTCCTCCACAACATGAATTGCTTGCTTGTAATTGTAAACATGTTTGTATGATCAACACCATGAATCCCTTATGACCCCATGATATCCTAGCACTTTTTATCATTTGTTTACATCTTTCCTTTTATTGCTTGTTTTACTTTATTGCTTTTATTAGTCTAGAACACAACTACAAACCCATACAAATTGTGACACTAGCATAAATTGAGATAGATAGACTTAGAACCCAAAGCACACCGTCCCATGGATCGACCTCGACTTACCGCTAACTAGTTGTTTGTTGAGTATTATAAATGTGTTTGATTGGATGAGTGACGACATCAACCGGATCAAAAACCTACATTGGTAATTTTGATGTGCAAATGTTTGTTGAAAATCTTATTGGGAGGAAAGACACATGCATTTCATTTTACATTTATTTTATAGTAGATGAAAACAAGTGTCTGGCAGGAGTGTTTTGGTCAGATCTAATCTGCATAAAGAACTACATACTGTGCGGTGAGGTGTTATCAGCAGATGCTACATATGGAACAAACAAGTACGATATGGTGTTTGTGCCTTTCACAGGAGTTGATCACCACAAAAGGTGCATAATCTTTGGAGCTGGGTTGATAGGTGATAAAAGTATTGAGTGTTATACATGGATGTTCAAGACATTTTTGGAAGCAATGGGCGGGCGCCAGCCGAGAATTATAATTACTGATCAGGACAAATCAATGAAGTCGGTAGTCCCGGAAGTGTTTAAGGAGTCAACACATAGACTGTGCATGTGGCACATAATGAAGAAACTAAGAGAAAAAGTCAGTTATCAACTATTTCAAGATGAGGATTTTAAGACCAGGCTGAATAGGTGTGTTTGCAACAACCAACTTGAGCCTGATGAATTCGAAGAACAATGGGGGAAGATAATGACTGATTATCAACTTGTAGAGCACAAGTGGTTTTCAGATTTGTACGTTCTCAGGGAACAGTGGATCCCTGCCTATTTTAAAGATGTTTCCATGTCTGGCTTGATGAGGGTTACTTCTAGGTCCGAGAGTGAAAACAGTTTCTTTGACAGGTTCCTCACACCTCATTTGACCCTTGTTGAGTTTTGGGTGTGCTATGAGAGTGCCTTGGAAGCACAAAGACTCAAGCAGTCCAAGTTGAACAGTGAGAACAAACACTCTGAAATCCCACGGAAAACAAAGTCAAACCTTGAAGTCCATGCTTCTGAAATGTACTCGCACAACATTTTCAAAGACTTCCAAACAGAATTGGTTGCAGCTTTGTCTGATTGCCGTTTTAAAGATGTGGAGAAGATTGACGAGACAAAAATATATATTCTAACAGACTTGCAGATGCCAAATAAGACATGGAACGTAGCATATTCACCAGATAACATGGAGATTACTTGTTACTGTTTTATGTTTCAGAGAATGGGCTTGTTGTGCAGGCACTGCCTTTGGATTCTATAAAACCAAGATTTTCATAAAATACCAGAACAGTACATAATGCAAAGATGGACAAAAGCTGCAATGAGTAAGCCTGTCTTTGATAAAGATGGCAAACTGATAGATGTCTCTCAAAAGTTTTCTGACCGGAAAAGTTTGAATACTGAGCTGTGGCAATAGGTTTATTCTTGTGTCAGCGTAGCTGAGTGTGATGATAACGACGTGAAGCTTTTGATTGAAAAAATGAGAGATATTAGATTGGATATCATTAGTAACAGAAGTGTTCTAGCAAATAAGAAAGACAAGATGAAAGAAATAGAAAATTACGTTGGATGCAAAATACCAGAGAAGTTGGTGATTCATGTTCCTAAAAATCCTAAAAACAAGGGTAGGACCAAGGGCAAGAGAATTGAATCACAAATGTTAAAAGCCCTAAAGAAGAGAGCAAAAGAGAAGAGGTACTGCAAAACATGTGGCCGCCAAGGACACAACTCTAGGACTTGGAAAGAAACAAACCATCTGACAGGTATGTATATATTGGTTTCATGTTAAAGCATATTACATTAATGTTAAATAATTATTAAATTATACAAGTATAGCGTATAGTGTTTACCTTCCAAAATCATCACTCTTATATGGAGGCACATAAGCTCTTTGTGCAATGAACATTATGGTTGTTCTAAAGACACAGATGAGAATTTCAGCAATGTATATTTGGTTAACATTAAATCTATATCAATTTAGTTGTTCATTTTGGTCATTTTCTCCTTATAAAATTTGATATTTAATTTACATTTTGTTGCATATTCACCAAATACTACCATGAAGATGACGACGATGAAGTAGATGACTCTGATGATGTGGAGGACGACGATGAAGAAGATGAATCTGATAACGAAGTGGAAGGTGAAAATTTTTGATTCAAGGATAGACATCCATAATATACACTACGAGAACATTCTTAAAGGCTTGTATGTACAATTCGATTTTACTGCCAAATTACATTACTCTTATAGGAAAAGTATATTACATTTGTATTAAAGGATCATTATTGTTGTTCTGCAATGAACATTCTTAAAGGCTTGTATGTACAATTCGATTTCACTGCCAAAGTACATTACGCTTATAGCCAAAGTATATTATATTTGTATTAAAGGATCATTATTGTTGTTCTGCAAGGAACATTCTTAAAGGCTTGTATGTACAATTCGATTTCACTGCCAAAATACATTACTCTTATAGCCAAAGTATATTACATTTGTATTAAAGGATCATTATTGTTGTCCTACAGGGACATCATCAACTTGATTGGAATTGTTTTCCCAGAGTACAATAATTTTAAGGCGTTTTGCACAATAAACAATATTGTTGTTCTGCAAGAACATAATAAACTTTATTGAAATTTGTTTCCGGAATATAACACTCTTTTGAATTAAAGTTTTTTAAAACTTCAGGTTGTTCGACTTGCAGCTTCCTCAATATATGTTACATTACTCACACACATGTCACAAATGAAACTAAAAAAGTTTTTACGGCTTCAATTCAGCATCTTCCTCATCTTCATCGTCGTATTCTTCCCATGGCAGTGGGTTTGAACGGACATCCATTGCCATCTTTAGTACAGCATCAAAACATACATTGTCTTCTGTTCAAAATCATATACGAAATGTATTTCTTCCGCAGAATCGGTAGGGGAGCATCCTAGGAAAGTAAAGAAAACAAGGGGTTAGAACATGTACAAATGTGCACTGAATTATGTATTAAAAATAATTGTATTACTTCTGAAACTCACATCGCCTTTTTTAAGCCCACATGTCCAATTTAGATTACCCTTAAATGTCTCCATATGTCTCATAACGTAAACACCACAATCAGTCTTGTTAGTGTTGTTTCTCCACTTCATCTTTGCAAGAATACGCTGCAGTTTTTTGATGCGATCAACTTTTACCTTTGAAACACCGATGTCTTTCAAGTATTCTGCTAGAACATTACGCTGATGGAGAAGGGGGGGAAGAAAACATTAGGACACTAATAATTATGAGCTACAATATCACAAAAATAAGAAAATTAAGACAGACACAAAATTTTTGGGGAAGGTACACTCTATGTAAAGTCATTGTACATTCACAATAATGAATAGGAACAGCATGTAGTGCTGTTAAGCAAAAGAGAGCATATAATCATATAAAACACAATGGTCTATCATGGAAAACTTCTTCTGGTTTTCCGTCACGATGCACATTATCAATGATGATGAACTTATACTTGTTGCTGTCAATGACTAGTAAATGGTAATGCCTTTTATATATAACTGGGAAGAAGAACTGTATATTTTAAAAGATTTAATTAGGCAACAAGCAAATTAAATATAACATGCAGAAAGAGTGTAAATTGTCGATGCTAACCAAATCAATTCTATCTGGGTTAACCGAGAATTGGGTAAACCCTTCTTTCATTATATCCTTAATCACCATAAAATTTTCAACAGTGTCCAGTTCTCGTTGAAGCATCATCTGTATGCAAGACAAGTAAAGTTTCTGATGTTAATAAAGGGAAAAATCATTACAAAATTTACTTGTTGAAATAAGTTTATATAAATATTTGACTTACACACAGAGCTGTGGTGAAAAAATCGATATGGCTCTGAAGAGTTTCTTCTAGATTCCTTGGCATTCAAAAGTTTTGCCCAAAAATCGATCACATCACTCGTTAAATACTTAGATTGTCGTAGCGTTGCCATTTCAATACGCCGAAGAGAAATTTCACCCACATGCACAAGAAGTTCCCTGGTTCAGGACTACCAGTGTTAACTCAAAACAGGATACATAACATTTTAAATTTAAATATTGTACATTAGTAGATATATATATATATATATATATATATATATATATATATATATATATATATATATATATATATATATATATATATATATATATATATATATATATATACAGCTAAATCGGTATGTTTTCCTCTACTATACGACACATAATCAGCACGCAATGCAATTCGAAAGTCGATAAGAGGAGTAATAATGCATGTATCTCGTGCTTAGTAAATTACAATTTGCAAGGATGCTCGAGACTCTGGTTGACTTCTTTCATGTTCATGAACATTTTCATTGTTGATGACTTTGCCCTTGGTAGTGTCACCACTGTCAAGCAGATTATGCTCATTTGTACTCTTGTCGTTTGTATTACTTACATCTCTCATGCTGTCATTGTTCTCACAAGCATCATAACCATCTGGTATAATATTCCCTTCTGTATAACCTACCTCCATTGTTCTCTTCTTAACCCTAACAGTCTCATTGTTGTCAGGGACACCAATATCATCGGTACTCTTCTCTTTCTTTCCAACTACCCCCTCTTCTATCTTCTCATCCCTAACAGTCTCATCACCCTCGTAGAATTCTTCATCAAACGAATACAATTTCTTTGGGAAGGGCTTCTCTTGATACTGCTTCACCTTTGTTAAAACGTCATCACAAACAATGTTGCACTTGGATGAAACCAAAGTGCAAAGATATTTGATTCTCAATATTCGAAGTCCATCCATCTACAAAAGTTAAAATATCTTGAGGATAGGTAACTTATAAACAAGAATGTGCTTTTAATACTTTAAGAAAGATCATTTAATTAAACCAAAATTACATTTACAATTATTGGATATAAATTGTTTAGAAACTTACGTTGTTTTTTGTCAAGCCACAAGTCCAATACTGACCCCCCATGTACGTTTCCATGTGTTTCATTGTGTAAATACCACAGTCAACAACATTTTGATGGTTTCTCCAAGGCATTTTCAATACAGCAGGCTCCATTGCTCTTACTCTTTCCTTCAAATCACCAATGTCATTGAAATTTTTTGCCAAAGCATTACGCTGCATGGAAAAATGTAGATCAAACTGTCTAGAGAGACCGTGCAAAAAATATGACATTGTAAAAGAAAAAATAACCAATGAAAGGCAACTGAACAATTACCATATTTCAAGGTTTGTTTCCATAATGAGTTGTTGGGGTTTCATCATGCTGTTGATTATCAAGAATGACAAACTTAGCTTGTTCTTCTCCATATTGAATACGAACATGTAAAAATGCTTGTCGGATATTATTGGGAAAAAAAACTGTTTTATATAAGAAAAGAATAGAAGATACAACAGACATAAAATGTGTTACGAGAGTAAATTAGCAGCAGAAAAAACTATGTATTGACTATATATATTGTTTGAGCTAACCATATCAACTTTTGTCACATCAATAATCCCAACATGAATTAACTCATTTCTAAAATGCCTCTTGAATACTTCCAATGATCTTTCAAATTTGAATGCTTTCCTTTTCCCTTGAAATGCTTACTGCACACACAGAACATAATATTCTTCTATTAATATACACTTGTATAACATAAAATTATTGTAATATAGAATGAAATAAAATTTTACATACAAATACGAGGGTTGAAGCAAAGAATCGACGTGGTGCTGAAGATTTTCTTTTAAGTTCATTGAAATTCAAGTAAGCTGACCAACAATCAACCACAGCATCTACTATATACCGAGGTGGTTTTAGAGATGCAAAAATATATCGGGTACCCACGACATTCTTAAACTCAAAGGGCTTCTCACTGGTTCAGACGTTACACAAAACAAGTCAGTTAATTACACATCTGTACATTATCTTTATTAATAATGCACATAATACCCAAACTAAATGTACAGAATGATTAAATAAAAGAAACATAATGAGTAGAATAAAATATACCTAGCAAGAACAGTGCCTTTTCCCTTGGTGTAGTAGACGTAGTTAGCAATACAGTGCTGAAACTCAGATGGCTCTGTACATGGGTCAGTGTCTCCTCTTAGTAAATCAAGTTCAGTACTAATATCTAAGCTTGGTTTGGGATTGGTCGCCTTGGGTTCTTCACTATAATCTTCAGATAACATCCTACATACAAGGGTATTTATAAGATTATCCGTATTAGCTTCTTCCTCATTCTCCATGTCACTATCAACATAAAGATGGTTCGAATCATTTCGGACATTCTTGTCATCATCAGACATTTTGTTTTTGTCACACTCCCCTTCTGACACCTCTTTCTTGTTGTCTTCATTCCCATTTTCAACCTTGTTATGTTCATTCACATTGTAAACTGATTCACCTTCTTTTCTCAATGCACAAGGCTTCTGGAGTAGTTAAAATGTATCAATTTAAAGAACAATACACTTAAGCACCAAGTTAACATAATATAACAAAAAATATGATCAACATATTTACCTTTTTGTATGTATAAAAAATCGGCCTCTTCAATGACATGCTTTCAACCGGAATACTATTTTTTAAAGTTATGTTTACATTATTCAAAGCTTCAACAACCAAAGGATGATTACTAACATCATTCTCAGTAGCATGAAGAGCATCTGGAATATTAGCAACATTAATACCTTGTCGGACTCTCGAGGAGGTTTAGTTTTCGGTACTTGTCGTTAGGAGCACCTAGACCAAAACACAATTTATAACTTCACAAACAACTCTATAATTAGTAAAGAGGCAAGTAAAGGTCGGATCCCAAGGGAGGGGAATTGAGATGAGATTTTATATTGCAACTAGTGGTGTCTTAGGGTGTCACAATTTGGGGTTTGAAGTAGAAGATCACTAAACTAAATAGCAATAAAAGTAAACAAGCAAGATGAATTGAAAGGGATGTAAACAATTAATAAAAGGCACTAGGGTGTCATGGGGTCATAGGATATTCATGGGAATTGATCATACAAACATATTCTCAAATTATAAGCAAACAATTATTGTTGTGATGGATCGAGTTGGTTTATATCTTACAATCCTAGGAAAGTTTCGGTCCTGGAGCCGAATCGATTAGATTGTACAACACCTACACGTCGACTTAATCTTCCCTACTCAACTATATGCATGGTCTAATGAGACTCGAGTTGGTTTATGTCTTACAAGTCTCATTGAAAAGATAGGTGATGGGTAAAAAATGCAAGGATTCATTGGCTCGCATTTCATCAAACATAACAAGTGCATAAGTTGAGATCACAACAAGCAAGCAAATAAACTATGAAAACATATTAATTTAAGCATGAATCATCCCCCATGTTGGTTTTCCCTAATTACCCATTAACCCTAGCTAAGGAAACTACTCACTCATTATCATGTTGAACATGCTAGTAAGGTTGTCAATCATACCAACAAAGTAAAACATGATGGATAAATGAAAGTGATTAACAATAATTAAAAAGGGATTAAGAGAATTATACCTACTAATGATTCCAATAATAAAGTAAAGAATAATAGAAGTACTTGATGATAGATTGGAAGGTTGTCAATCTCCCAATAATAACCCAAATAGTCTTTAATTACCCAAAACAAAGGATGAACAAGAGAGAGATTAAGGAAATGAAACTTGTATTAAAACTTGATTAAAATGTTGATTACAAGATTAAAGAGAGATTTGATTGATATTAACTACACTAAAGATTGATAAGAAGAACATGCTAATCTAATTAGACTAATGGGGTATTTATAGTGGGGATTATTTACATAAATTAGGGTTTACTAAGGGCTTAAATGATGAATAAGTCCTTGAGGAATCGCCGGTCTCCTTTTCGCTGGTCTTAGAAAAATATGCGCATCCTTCCTTGAAGCTTGTAGAAGACGAAATAGCTGTTAGGGAATCCGAGCGTTCAGGGCATGGGACGGGCGTGTGGGGTAATATCCGTATAAGACCCTTTAAATTTAGGACTATAACGTAAATTTAACATGTGAAATATGGTCATAAACGAAATACAATATAGAAACGACAAAGATAAAGAATCAACCTCGGGTCCTTTGTAGTGCGGCGTAAAGAACAGAAATCAACAGAGATTCCCTCCTAATTGTTGCACCCAAGACCGTCTGAGACTATGCCCTTGTGCTAGAAATGCTTTCTAATTGACTTGCAATATTGAGAAAGCTGTTGTGAGGTTTTTCCGATGTGAGATCTAGGTTTCAGAGAGAAATGATCTCCAAAACCCTAGTTTTCTGTAAAATGAAATTGTCTAGGTCAAAAGGAGAGGGAGTCTCTCCTTTTGTTTGGTTCGGCCAGCCGTGGGTTTGCATGGGGAAGTGGGCTTCCACTTCCTCTTAATTTTACCTCGTGGACCGGCTCGAAAAACGCTAAATGTATATGACGCGGTTTATTATAAATCGTCATCGGTTATCGGCTATTGAAATATCAACTAATAACACGGGTTAGTTGAAGTATTAATACATGTCCGACAAAGACGATATTGTATAATTTATTCAATATACATTAATTAAATATAATTGTTCATATTTAATTTACGAATTAACTGTTTAATTCGCCTTAGCCCATAATATTTAATCCGTATTAAATATAATATCTCAACATCACATTTTGACTAATTACTAGTCAAATAACTCGGACTAACTGGTTAGTCAAAATTGGCATCAACATGACTGTATTTTCATACTGTCACGTCTCTCAAACGTATCCTATAGGTGTGACTTTTAGGGACCAGTTGATCACCGCCATCTGTATGACAATAACGTCAAACTTATCTAGCAAGCCAACCGTTATTGATAAACGTGGATCAACTGATAATAATACCAAAAGTATGCCCTTTGATCCTTTTGGAGATTTATAAGTCCTTGCACTAACTGTTAAGGACACCAACCCCAACAAGCTCCCACTTGTCCGTACAAGTGTATGTGCAATGACGTTATCCGCACTAAGCTGGAGGACACGGCTCAACAAACTCCCACTTGTCCGTACAAGTGTATGTGCGATAACCGATTCTCATATTCATTTAAAATTTCTCCCACTCAATGTAAAACAATTTGCAGATCCGGATCCGCAAAGGTCGTATTTTACAATCGATCTGTATCTAGAGTGGTTTCCCCGACTAGAGAGTAACTTAACTGATAAAACGAATCCGTATCCGAGCATGGCCATGCATTTCGATTCTGACTCCTCGAGTGGCCCGAGAAATATCGAGTACGATAAAGGCTGAATATTTCCTTCAACTCGACTCCTTCCGATCTAAGCACAGCATGAAATGACCCAGAAAAAATCCACTTGGCCCCCTGTTACGGATGACCGTGAGAAAGAAACCAAAGTCACCCAAAATCTGCCGTAGTCTCAAGATACAGTCGATAGTCAAAAGAATCGACTCTTAGGATCACCATGGAGGTCCTATCCACGACCGGGCACCGAATGTTATAAAACATTTAGGACTCCACGTCGATGTCACAATGGTGTCCTACGAGATATCCGTATAACTCGCCTCTGTGATTGGTCAGTCAACTGGTTGACTTATGGCTCGTTGAACCCACCATCAACCAACGTCACAAAATAATTGCCAGAGTTATCAGCTCATGTGGGCAATTAAGGACCAAAAATATAATGTTTGTTCAGTTCACTTTGTGGTGTTCAAAATTTGTCGTGCAAATCCACATGAAAAACAAAATATATATAAAATATCAAAACGATGATGTCGTATAGAGTACAAAAGCGAATGAATCTAATCCATAAAAGAGTACTACAACTTAGGAACACGTTTAATTCCCATGGAATTAACGTGCCCTTCATGCTTATCTTGTCGTAATGGTTTAGTGAGAGGATTTGCTATGTTATCATCTGTAGCAATCTTTTCTATCACTACTTCCTTTTGCTCCACGTAATCTCGGATTAGATGAGCTTTCCGTTGTACATGTCTAGACTTGTTGCTAGACTTTGGCTCCTTAGCTTGGAAGATGGCACCACTATTGTCGCAATAGATGGTGATTGGGTCATTCGAACTAGGCACTACGGATAGTCCATGTAAGAATTGACGCATCCATATCGCTTCCTTTGTAGCTTCTGACGCGGCATAGTACTCGGACTCGTCGTAGAATCTCTGTAATGTGATTTGTTTGGAACTCTTCCGGTGACTGCAGCGCCATTAAGAGTAAATACGAATCCAGACTGAGATTTTGAGTCATCTCGATCCGTTTAGAAGCTAGCATCTCACAGAACCGGTTCGCATAGCTTTTGAGGGCCTCCATAAGTCAATGCCCAATCTTTAGTCCTCCGTAGGTACTTAAGAATGTTCTTGACAGCCAGCCAATGTGATTCACCTGGATGCTGTTGGAATCGACTTGTCATACTCAATGCATATGCCACGTCCGGACGTGTGCATATCATGGCATACATGATTGATCCTATAGCCGAGGCATAAGGAATCCGTGTCATGCGCTCTTTCTCTTCCGGTGTCTCTGGTGACTGAGACTTGCTCAAATGCACCCCTGGAGCCATAGGAAGAAACCCCTTCTTGGAGTTAGTCATGCTGAATCTCTCTAGGACTTTGTCTATGTAAGACTCCTGACTGAGAGATAACATCCGACGTGATCTATCTCGATAGATACTGGATGCCCGAGAATTCTTTGTGCCTCACCCGGATCTTTCATCCGGAAATGGTTTTTCAACCATACTTTCACCGAAGTTAAGAGAGGTATGTCATTCCCAATCAGGAGTATGTCGTCAACATACAATATTAGGAAGACAATCTTGCTCCCACTCGACTTGATATATAGACATGGTTCCTCGACCGATCGAGTAAATCCATTTTCTTTAATCACTTGGTCGAAGCGATGATTCCAACTCCGAGATGCTTGCTTAAGTCCATAAATGGAACGCTTAAGCTTGCACACTTTCTTAGGATGTTCTGGATCGATGAAACCTTCGGGTTGTACCATGTACAACTCTTCCTCCAAAAAAGCCGTTTAAGAAGGCGGTTTTCACGTCCATTTGCCAAATTTCATAGTCATGAAAAGCGGCAATCGCTAAGATAATCCGAATGGAACGCATCATGACTACGGGTGCGAAAATTTCATCGTAGTGCAAACCTGGCACTTGGGTGAAACCTTTAGCAACTAGTCGTGCTTTGTAGATATCTTCCGACCTTCCACGAGAATGCTTTATCTTGTAAAGCCATTTGCATTGAAGGGGGACGAACCTTAGCGGGTAAGTCAACAAGATCCCATACGTTGTTCTCATACATAGAGTCCATCTCGGATTGCATAGCCTCAAGCCATAGCTTTGAGTCAGAACTAGTCATGGCACCTTTATAGCTTGCGGGTTCACTACTCGTTAAGAGTAGAACGTCATCTATGTCATGTTCCTCGACCATACCAATGTATCTGTCCGGAGGAATAGAGACTCTTCCCGACCTCCTAGGTTCCTCGAAATGTTAACCGCGTAGGGATTGAAGGAATAGGTTCCTTCAATAGTTGCTCGGTACTTGGTTCTGGAATCTCCGACAGTTCGAAGGTTCTATCACTCTTTGCATTCTCGAGAAATTCCTTCTCTAAGAATGTCGCACTAGCCGCAACAAAAACACATTGTTCGGTTGGCGAATAGAAGTAATGACCAAGTGTTCCTTTAGGATAACCTATAAAGTATGTCTTGACCGATCGCGGGCCGAGCTTATCCTCGTGTCTCCACTTGACATAAGCCTCGCAGCCCCAAACCCGTATAAAGGACAAGTTAGGGACTGTTCACTTCCATAGTTCATATGGAGTCTTGTCAACAGCTTTAGACGGACTTCGGTTAAGTAATAGAGCAACTGACAGAAGAGCATAACCCCACAATGAGTCAGGCAACACGGTGTGACTCATCATGGATCGAACCATATCAAGTAGTGTTCGATTTCTCCGTTCGGACACAACATTCAACTGAGGTGTTCCAGGTGGAGTTAACTGTAGGGCAATCCCACAGTCTTTGAGGTGTTGATCAATCTCGTGAGAAAGATACTCGCCACCACGATCCGAACGTAGTGTTTTAATCTTTCTACCTAATAGGTTCTGTACCCTATTCTGGTATTCCTTGAATTTCTCAAAGGATTCACTTTTGTGCTTCATTAAGTAGACATAGCCATATCTACTTAAATCGTCCGTGAAAGTGATGAAATACCTATAGCCTTCTCGTGCGGTGATTGACATAGGTCCACATACATCCGTGTGTATGAGTCCTAATAGGTTAGCAGCGCTCATTCCAACACCTTTGAAGGAAATACGAGTCATCTTACCGATGAGACATGATTCACACGTGCCAAATGATTGAAAATCAAAGGCCGAGATAGCTCCATTCTTGATTAGCTGTTTTACGCGTTTCTCATTAATGTGTCCCAAACGGCAGTGCCATAGATACGTTTGATCTTTGTCACCAACCTTTAACTTTTTATTCATTACGTGTAATATTTCGGTGGTCTGATCTAAAACATAAATTCCGTTCATGGAGACTGCCTTGCCATAAATCATATCGTGTAAAGAGAAAATGCAAGTATTATTCTCTATTACAAATGAAAAACCAAGTTTGTCAAGTGCAGAAACTGAAATAATGTTTTTCGAAAGACTGGGTACATAATAGCAGTTATATAAAAATAACTCAAATCCGCTAGGAAGCTGGATCACGTATGTTCCCCTCGAGACGGCAGCCACTCGTGCTCCATTCCCGACACGCAGGTCCACCTCACCCTTTACGAGGGGTTCGATGTTTCGGAGCCCCCGCACATGATTACGAGATGAGAACCACAACCAAGTATCAAGTACCCAAGTTCCGTAACTTGCGTGGTTAATCTCAATCATATGAATAAAAGTAGAAGAAGAAGAAGACATACCAACAGGTTTAACACGACCTGCCTTTAAGTCCTCATGATAAACAGGACATGTACGCCTCCAATGCCCAGTCTTGTGGCAATGATGGCATTCCATGTTTTCATTCTTGCTCTTTGTCGCGCCTGATGAGGTGCTCGACTCACCAGGCCCACTCTTACCTGAACCCGACTTCTTGAACTTCGGTTTACCTACTGCTAGGTTTGCTCGAGCTTTTCCCTTACCTTTCCCCTTGTTTGTCACAACGAGAACATCCTGTTTCAAGCTCCCACTGAACTTCATGTCCTTCTCGTGCGTACGAGAAGGGAGTGCGATTCATGGGGACTTTTCTTCAAATCATACATATAGTAATTCGCTCTAAATTGCGAAAAACCATCGTGGAGTGAGTGAAGCATGCGGTCGATCACAATGTTCTCGCCGATCTTACAATCAAAGGTCTCCGACTTCTCGACATTCTCAATCATCTTTGAGAATGTGTGGGCTAACTGGTTGGCCCTTTCGGAGTCTCGCATCAAAGAAGCGAGTGGTATGCTCATAGGTCACGATTCTCGGTGCTTTCGAGAATTCCTTGGTGAGCGTGGTGAAAATCTTGTTCGCACCATGGGATATGAAGCGTTTCTGCAAATTGGGTTCCATTGCAAAATTGAGTACGTTTTTAATCGCACCCGCTTCCATACAGAAATCATTAAACTTGGTGATTTCAGCAGCTCTAGCCGTGGGACCTGGGTTTGCCGGGATGGGCTCTAATAGATATTTGAGCTTCCCGTCAGCAGCGGCAGCATTCCGTAATGCCGCCTCCCAATCCGCGAAGTTTGATCCATCATTCTTCAGTCGAGTGGACTGGTTCATCTGATTCATGAAGATCCGAAGCCAGGACTCACGGTCCAATGTGGCACTTGGCATTGGGTTATCAGTAGAACCAGCCATTTGTTATTCGCAGTTTAAAAATTCGTGATCTACACTGAAAAGAAAGACAAACAAAACGAAATAAGCAACTCATCGAGGTGATTAAAGTCTATTTAAAATGTATTTTAACGTGTAGACTCAAGCACTTGCATAATTGATCTTCCTCAAGAATGATACAAGTGATCCCAAGACTCAATTTCCGTAAATTGATAAGCCAACTGTTTAGCTAATTCTTCCGTAAGAACTCTCGGTCGATAGATTTCTGTAAATCCTATCCATAGTCCACCATGATCACAGGATCGTACGAGTGACCATAATGTTGAGATAAAATAGGTCAATCGGTTCCAACTTACCCGACGTAGAAGGGGTCATATTATGCCTACCGACGAAGAA
This sequence comes from Silene latifolia, assembly GCF_048544455.1. Taxonomy (NCBI): domain Eukaryota; kingdom Viridiplantae; phylum Streptophyta; class Magnoliopsida; order Caryophyllales; family Caryophyllaceae; genus Silene; species Silene latifolia. Next base: position 91,122,294 of record NC_133534.1, read on the forward strand.
GGGACTCATTGGAGTTTGACCTATAAAGACCGTTCTCAATTTTGGTTTATACGAGGAAGATCCCATCAACTTAATTTTAATTCATTTTAAGTGAACGAATAACTAGCGTCTGCGTGAATGAATTAATTTGGGTGATGGCTTAAAATCATGTGACATAAGAATGTCAAAGAAAACTAACTCGTGACCTCTATATGTGTCAGTTTTCATGCAATTATTAGGTGGTTTGGTTTTTAGGCAGAATATGATGCATACTATCGTTACGATAAAATAAATAAATGAATGCAATACGTAAATAAAATTCCTAGTGTGGCCTATCCTAATAAAAAGAACATAAAACAACTTTGGAATCCACCGTTGGACCCGAGAAGCTTGTCTTGATGTTCCATCTTGATCCATGTAGCGGGAGTGAGCATCCGGTCTCCATCTTTGGTCTTCTCAAAAATTACAATTAAAATTACAAAATATAAACCTATTTACATTCTAATTTAAAAACTGTAATTACAAGTGAAAAATCCAAAACGGAGATACGAGATCTCAAAATACAACCAAGACCGTGTTCCATCATTACGGTAACACGTTCTACTAAGGCCACACTAAGTTACAACCGTTTGTAAAATAAATAAATACGTAATATAAAGCATTCACAGCATTCAAATGAACGATAAAAGAAAATGCATCAACTAAATTAAATTTATTCGTGACATAATTCCGTAATTATGTTAAATTATCCAAACCACATTTTAATGATTAAAATTCATGTGATAAAACCGCTTCTATCAATTTAATTTTAATCTAATACAATCCGTTACTTTAAATACGCTTTAAAATAACTTAATGGTACGTGTGTGAACCGTTTCACAATCATAGCGAGTGTACAATATCCGTATAAATACATATTAAGGCCAAAAGAAAATTTAAAACAAAAGAATAAATTTTCAAAGCTGCCAGACCAAAAATCACTCGATCCAGGGACATAAGTGCTCGACCGAGGAATAAAAGAGCTCGATCGACTGAACTGCTAGTCGATCGAGAGGATTGCCAAACAGAAAGTGCTCGATCGACTAAACTAGAGGTCGATCGAGTACTTTTATTAGCAACACTGTTCGATCGAGTACGAGGAGGTCTCGATCGAGCAGTCAGGGTTTTAAAAGAGGTCGATCGAGTGCAGCAAGGACTCGATCGAGTAAAAACAAGACAGAAAACCCACTCGATCGATAAAAAACATGCTCGATCGAGTACAAAAATTTCTGAAAAACAAAACCCTCGTGAAAACTGTTTTGACGAAACAAAACAAATGCAATTTTGATCAAAAACGCATAAGAACAATTTTACAATCTGACAAAACTTGACATATTGTTATAATCTCCGTATAAAACAACAATATGCACAAAAACAAATCGAAAATAAGATGAAACAACCGTGTAAAACATGTCACGGTTTCAAAAATTTCAGCCGTGTGAACAAGGCACGGTTTTCGAGACAAAAACAACCGTTTCAAATCGTTTTATGAAAAATCACAATGAAAATTTACGTGGCCTCGCTCTGATACCACTTGTGGGGTAATATCCGTATAAGACCCTTTAAATTTCGGACTATAACGTAAATTTAACATGTGAAATATGGTCATAAACGAAATACAATATAGAAACGACAAAGATAAAGAATCAACCTCGGGTCCTTTGTAGTGCGGCGTAAAGAACAGAAATCAACAGAGATTCCCTCCTAATTGTTGCACCCAAGACCGTCTGAGACTATGCCCTTGTGCTAGAAATGCTTTCTAATTGACTTGCAATATTGAGAAAGCTGTTGTGAGGTTTTTCCGATGTGAGATCTAGGTTTCAGACAGAAATGATCTCCAAAACCCTAGTTTTTACGTAAAATGAAATTGTCTAGGTCAAAAGGAGAGGGAGTCTCTCCTTTTGTTTGGTTCGCCACCGTGGGTTTGCATGGGGAAGTGGGCTTCCACTTCCTCTTAATTTTACCTCGTGGACCGGCTCGAAAAACGCTAAATGTATATGACGCGGTTTATTATAAATCGTCATCGGTTATCGGCTATTGAAATATAAACTAATAACACGGGTTAGTTGAAGTATTAATACATGTCCGACAAAGACGATATTGTATAATTTATTCAATATACATTAATTAAATATAATTGTTTATATTTAATTTACGAATTAACTGTTTAATTCGCCTTAGCCCATAATATTTAATCCGTATTAAATATAATATCTCAACATCACATTTTGACTAATTACTAGTCAAATAACTCGGACTAATTTAACTGGTTAGTCAAATTTGGCATCTACATGACTGTATTTTCATACTGTCACGTCTCTCAAACGTATCCTATAGGTGTGACTTTTAGGGACCAGTTGATCACCGCCATCTGTATGACAATAACGTCAAACTTATCTAGCAAGCCAACCGTTATTGATAAACGTGGATCAACTGATAATAATACCAAAAGTATGCCCTTTGATCCTTTTCGAGATTTATAAGTCCTTGCACTAACTGTTAAGGACACCAACCCCAACAGGGCGGACTTGGGTGATTCTGGACGGGCGTCCACAGGGGGAAGACGCTCGGATTGTGGGTGCTGGACGGGCGTCTTGTGGACAATCCGCTAGGATTGTCTTACAGCTTCTTTCCTTCTTCTTTTCTTTCATTTTCTTCATAAAATCCTCGAGGATTTCCTCGGGGATGCAAGGATCTTTTATCATCATTGCCCATCTACTATAATATGTACAAAGGCCTTCTAATCTTGTCTTCTCCTTGATGCTTGGTCATTGAATTCAATCAATATAGCTTCATTTTGCCATGAAAATGCAAGGTTTGCACTCCTTTCCTACCAAGGACACAAAACCTCAAAGAATATGCAAAACAAAGGACAAAAGACAATAAATAACCCAAATATGCACTAAAAAGCATGGAAACAAGGCTAATTCGGGACTAAATATGCTCTAATTATGGTCACATCAATACCAACAGAACTTTCACTATCAACGGAGCTTTGCTCATTTGACAAATTGAGTAAACTAAATGCATGATCACAGAGCTTCTTATCAGTCTTGTTCTCCTTAATTATTGATGCTCCTTTTTCTAACTTAGCCTTAACATATGATATGTTCTAAGCTAAACTAGTTATACATTTAGCAAGATCAAGAATATACTCCTCAGTGTAGTCCTTTGTTTGATAGACAGATTCGACACCTTTATTGTCAACCATCTCCTCCATTGCTGCTTCCATCTTACCATTTCCAAACATACCGCTTTTCATCTCATCCTTCTCTCTCGATGATAACAAACTATTAGTCCAACCTACCAACGTATAATAATCTCTTTCAACTTTTCGTTCCACATGAACAACGCGATCAACATAGATGAGCTGCAAAAAAAAAAAAAAAAAAAAAAATTAATTACAAGAGAATGAAAACGTACCTTGCAATGTTAAATTAATTTATGAACTTCAAATATATTTTTTGAGACTTCTTACCTCCAAAAGCAACAGTGGCCATAAAACTCTTGAAACTCTTCTGATTCAGTATGAGTTTTGGATAATTCAACTGTTTTAGGGCCTATTGGAAATCCAAATGTTGATCTTACATCCGAAACCTTCAAGAACAACTTCTCACCATCAAGAAGATCGATAGAGTTTTGGTATGGGTTATACTACTTAATTAACCAGTACCCAAGCTTTAAAGGAATGGAACGAACTCTTAACCAAAACAGCCGACTAAATCCAATCTCTTCTAGCGCGCACCACTGTTCGTATGACAAACGTTCAACTACCATCTTAATTCTCGTATATGCACTTTTAAACGAAGAGAAATCAAACTTCTGCTTACACTTGGAACCCAATACCATCTTATTACTTAGTTTACCCTTTTGAGGACTTTCTTTCTTTGCAGTAACAATTTGTTTATTAACAGAAACAATTTGTTTCTTAACTGCAAGATCATCGTCGCTTTCTTCATTTATCTTCTTTGCGAAAGATTGTATAGACTTAGATTTACTGTTAATAGTAGCTGATTTACGCTTTCTTTTAAATGGAGCACACTCATTTTTACCATTAGTGCAACTTTCAGTTGGTGGAAAAATTAAAAATAACTTTTCTCCGCTTTTCAGATTTTTTATCTTTCTGCTACATAGTCTGTAATAATAAAATGAAATTACAAAACAAGTAGAGATAATCAGCAGTTATCTAATTTTAGGAAATGTACATTAATCACAAATATAATGTTCTTTTAGATGATTCAGAACAATTTCTATATTAATAATAAACGGCACATTAATTTAAGCTGAATGTACATTATATTATTACCTTCAATTAAAAATCCAAAAATTAACAAGTAGAGATAATCAGCAGTTACAATTTTAGGAAATGTACATTAATAACAAATATAATGTTCTTTACATATTTCAGAACAGTTCCTACATTAAAAACAAATGGCACATTAATTTAAGCTGAATGTAATATATTATTACGTTCAATTGAAAATACAAAATTGACAAGTAGAAATAATCACTAGTTACCTAATTTTAGGAAATGTACATTAGTCACAAAGATAATGTACTTTTAGATGATTCAGAACAATTTCTATATTAAAAACAATACGCACATTAATTTAAAGCTGTATGAACAATATATATTATTACCTTCAATTAAAAATTAAAAATTAATAGAAACTAGAAAGTAAATGTTGAAAGAATACTTCAGAGATATAAAATTGGGGAAGAACAATGCGAATGTGTTTCTAAAGGTAGAAAAAATAATTCATACACATTAATCCGAATGAATTTTTAACAGTAAAGCAGAATAAATATCTGAAATCAAAACATCAAAATTATATTGTTGTTGAACAATTAAGTGATCCAAATTAAACATTATATTAGAGTTATGATAGAGAAGAAACGAAATTGAAAAGAAAATACCTTTGTATAACGGAGGAAATTGGGCGTAACGTCAAAATTATACTGCGGTTGAACAATTCTCCTATGACAACGTCTATACTGGTAATGTAAAACGACTTAGCTAAAAACTGGTTACCACTTTTATTTTTTTTACTCCGTTTCTTTTTTCTTGTAGGTTTATTTTTTCTTGTAGGTAGTTAGTTACTAGTGTATTGTAACTGTTAAAAAATAAGGGAAATGATAAATACATTTAATACCCTAAAAAAGTTAGTTAGTTATTTTCAAGCTTGGCCACTGCAGTCCCCAAAAGGGGTGGCTTACATGGTCCATGTGTTGGTGCGAGAATGCATCGACACGGGGGGGGGTGATGATGGAATTAACCCCATCGTTAACAAAAAAACAAAAAAGACACCTGACGGAATGAGTAAACCCGTTTTTTATTTTATTTTATTTTTTGGGGGGGGTGGGGGGGGTATCCTAAAACGGGATGGGAAAGGGTTTAGGGTTGGATTAGGAGGATCCTTGCTTCTCATTTGAAGGCGGCAAGACAAAAAGACACCCTAGAGGGGCCGAGTGAACCCTTTTTGGGGGGACCGGGTATCTTAAAACGGGACGGGAAAGGGTTTAGGATTTGATTAGGCGGACCGGTACCGCGGATCCCCCTAATCAAACCCTAAACCCTTTCCCTTTCTTCTCATTTGAAGGCGGCAAGACAAAAAGACACCCTAGAGGGGCGGAGTGAACCCTTTTTTTTGGGGGGGGGGGGGGGCAGGTATCCTAAAACGGGACGGAAAAGGGCTTAGGGTTTGATTAGGGAGATCCGCGGTACCCTTGCTTCTCATTTGAAGGCGACAAGACAAAAAGACACCCTAGAGGGGCCGAGTGAACCCTTTTTTAGGAGGCCGGGTATCCTAAAATGGGACGGGAAAGGGTTTAGGTTTTGATTAGGCGGACCACTACCACAGATCCCCCTAATCAGACCCTAAACCCTCTCCCTTGCTTCTCATTTGAAGGCGGCAAGACAAAAAGACACCCTAGAGGGGCCGAATGAACCCTTTTTTGTGGGGCCGGGTATCCTAAAACGGGAGGGGAAAAGGTTTAGGGTTTGATTAGGCGGACCGCTACCGCGGATCCCCCTAATCAAACCTTAAACCCTTTCCCTTTCTTCTCATTTGAAGGCGGCAAGACAAAAAGACAACCTAGAGGGGCCGAGTGAACCATTTTTTTTTGGGGGGGGGGGGAGGGGCAGGTATCCTAAAACGGGACGGGAAAAGGCTTAGGGTTTGATTAGGCGGACCGCTACCGCGGATCCCCCTAATCAAACCCTAAAACCTTTCCCTTACTTCTCATTTGAAGGCGTCAAGATAAAAAGACACCCTAGAGGGGCCGAGTAAACCCTTTTTTGGGGGGCCGGGTATCCTAAAACGGGACGGGAAAGGGTTTAGGGTTTGATTAGGTGGACCGCTACGGCGGATCCCCCTAATCAGACCCTAAACCCTCTCCCTTGCTTCTCATTTGAAGGCGGCAAGACAAAAAGACACCCTAGAGGCGCCAAGTGAACCCTTTTTTGTGGGGCCGGGTATCCTAAAACGGGACGGGAAAGGGTTTAGGGTTTGATTAGGCGGACCGCTACCACGGAGCCCCCTAATCAAACCCTAAACCCCTTCCCTTGCCTCTCATTTGAAGGCGGAAAGACAAAAAAGACACCCTAGAGGGGCCGAGTAAACCCTTTTTGGGGGGCCGGGTATCCTAAAATGGGACTGGAAAGGGTTTAGGGTTTGATTAGGCAGACCGCTACCGCGGATCCCCCTAATCAAACCCTAAACCCTCTCCCTTGCTTCTCATTTGAAGGCGGCAAGATAAAAAGACACCCTAGAGGGGCCGAGTGAACCCTTTTTTGTGTGGCCGGGTATCGTAAAATGGGACGGGAAAGGGTTTTGGGTTTGATTAGGCGGACCGCTACCGCGGATCCCCCTAATCAGACCCTAAACCTTCTCCCTTGCTTCTCATTTGAAGGCGGCAAGACAAAAAGACACCCTAGAGGGGCCGAGTGAACCCTTTTTTGTGGGGCCGGGTATCCTAAAACGGGACGGGAAAGGGTTTAGGGTTTGATTAGGCGGACCGCTACCGCGGATCCCCTAATCGGACCCTAAACCCTCTCCTGCTTCTCATTTGAAGGCGGCAAGACAAAAAGACACCCTAGAGGGGCCGAGTGAACCGTTTTTTGTGGGGCCGGGTATCCTAAAACGGGACGGGAAAGGGTTTAGGGTTTGATTAGGCGGACCGCTACCGCGGATCCCCCTAATCAGACCCTAAACCCTCTCCCTTGCTTCTCATTTGAAGGCGGCAAGACAAAAAGACACCCTAGAGGGCCGAGTGAACCCTTTTTTGTGGGGCCGAGTATCCTAAAACGGGACGGGAAAGGGTTTAGGGTTTGATTAGGCGGACCGCTACCGCGGATCCCCCTAATCAGACCCTAAACCCTCTCCCTTGCTTCTCATTTGAAGGCGGCAAGACAAAAAGACACCCTAGAGGGGCCGAGTGAACCCTTTTTTGTGGGGCTGGGTATCCTAAAACGGGACGGGAAAGGGTTTAGGGTTTGATTAGGCGGACCGCTACCGCAGATCCCCCTAATCAGACCCTAAACCCTCTCCCTTGCTTCTCATTTGAAGGCGGCAAGACAAAAAGACACCCTAGAGGGGCCGAGTGAACCCTTTTTTGGGGGGCCGGGTATCCTAAAACGGGACGGGAAAGGGTTTAGGGTTTGATTAGGCGGACCGCTACCGCGGATCCCCCTAATCAGACCCTAAACCCTCTCCCTTACTTCTCATTTGAAGGCGGCAAGACAAAAAGACACCCTAGAGGGGCCGAGTGAACCCTTTTTTGTGGGGCCGAGTATCCTAAAACGGTACGGGAAAGGGTTTAGGGTTTGATTAGGCGGACCGCTACCGCGGATCCCCTAATCGGACCCTAAACCCTCTCCTCGCTTCTCATTTGAAGGCGGCAAGACAAAAAGACACCCTAGAGGGGCCGAGTGAACCCTTTTTGGGGGCGGGGCGGGTATCCTAAAACGGACGGGAAAGGGTTTAGGGTTTGATTAGGCGGACCGCTACCGCGGATCCCCCTAATCAGACCCTAAACCCTCTCCCTTGCTTCTCATTTGAAGGCGGCAAGACAAAAAGACACCTTAGAGGGGCTGAGTGAACCCTTTTTTGTGGGGCCGGGTATCCTAAAACGGGACGGGAAAGGGTTTAAGGTTTGATTAGGCGGACCGCTACCGCAGATCCCCCTAATCAAACCCTAAACCCTTTCCCTTGCTTCTCATTTGAAGGCGACGAGACAAAAAGACACCCTAGAGAGGCCGAGTGAACCCTTTTTTTGGGGGCCGGGTATCCTAAAACGGGACGGGAAAGGGTTTAGGGTTTGATTAGGTGGACCGCTACCATGGATCCCCCTAATCAAACCCTAAACTATTTCCCTTTCTTCTCATTCGAAGGCGGCAAGAAAAAAAGACACCCTAGAGGGGCCGAGTGATCCCTTTTTAGGGGGACCGGGCATCCTAAAACGGGACGGGAAAGGGTTTAGGGTTTGATTAGGATCCCCCTAATCAAACCTTAAACCCTATTCCTTGCCTCTCATTTGAAGGCGACAAGACAAAACGACACCCTAGAGGGGCCGAGTGAACCCTTTTTTGGGGGGCCGGGTATCCTAAAATGGAACGGGAAAGGGGATAGGGTTTGATTAGGCAGACCGCTACCGCGGATCCCCCTAATCAAACCCTAAACCCTTTCCCTTGCTTCTTATTCGAAGGAAGCAAGACCAATAGACACCCTAGAGGGCCCGAGTGAACCCTTTTTTGGGGGGGGGGACCGGGTATCCTAAAATGGGACGGGAAAAGGTTTAGGGTTTTATTAAGCGGACTGCTACCGCAGATCCCCCTAATCAAACCCTAAACCCTTTCCCTTACTTCTCAATCGAAGACGGCAAGACAGAAAGACACCCTAGAGGGGCCGAGTGAACCCTTTTTTGGGGGACCGGGTATCCTAAAATGGGACGGCAAAGGGTTTAGGCTTTGATTAGGTGGACCGCTACCGTGGATCCCCCTAATGAAACCCTAAACCCTTTCCCTTGCTTCTCATTTGAAGGTGGCAAGACAAAAAGACACCCTAGAGGGGCCGAGTGAACCCTTTTTTGGGGGGCCGGTTATCCTAAAACGGGACGGGAAAGGGTTTAGGGTTTGATTAGGCGGACCGCTACCACGGATCCCCCTAATCAGACCCTAAACCCTTTCCCTTGCTTCTGATTTGAAGGCGGCAAGACAAAAAGACACCCTAGAGGGGCCGAGTGAACCCTTTTTAGAGGGGCCGGGTATCCTAAAACGGGACGGGAAAGGGTTTAGGGTTTGATTAGGCGGACCGCTACCGCGGATCCCCCTAATCAGACCCTAAACCCTCTCCCTTGCTTCTCATTTGAAGGCGGCAAGACAAAAAGACACCCTAGAGGGGCTGAGTGAACCCTTTTTTGTGGGGCCGGGTATCCTAAAACGGGACGGGAAAGGGTTTAGGGTTTGATTAGGCGGACCGCTACCGCGGATCCCCCTAATCAAACCCTAAACCCTTTCCCTTGCTTCTCATTTGAAGGCGACAAGACAAAAAGACACCCTAGAGAGGCTGAGTGAACCCTTTTTTGTGGGGCCGGGTATCCTAAAACGGGACGGGAAAGGGTTTAGGGTTTGATTAGGCGGACCGCTACCGCGGATCCCCCTAATCAAACCCTAAACCATTTTCCTTGCTTCTCATTCGAAGGAGGCAAGACAAAAAGACACCCTAGAGGGGCCGAGTGATCCCTTTTTAGGGGGACCGGGTATCCTAAAACGGGACGGGAAAGGGTTTAGGGTTTGATTAGGATCCCCCTAATCAAACCTTAAACCCTATTCCCTGCTTCTCATTTGAAGGTGACAAGACAAAACGACACCCTAGAGGGGCCGAGTGAACCCTTTTTTGGGGGGCCGGGTATCCTAAAATGGGACGGGAAAGGGGATAGGATTTGATTAGGCAGCCGCTACCGCGGATCCCCCTAATCAAACCCTAAACACTTTCCCTTGCTTCTCATTTGAAGGCACAAAGACAAATAGACACCATAGAGGGGCCGAGTGAACCCTTTTTTGGGGGGGGGGGGACCGGGTATCCTAAAACGGGACGGGAAAAGGTTTAGGGTTTTATTAAGCGGACTGCTACCGCAGATCCCCCTAATCAAACCCTAAACCCTTTCCCTTACTTCTCAATCGAAGGCGGCAAGACAAAAAGACACCCTAGAGGGGCCGAGTGAACCCTTTTTTGGGGGACCGGGTATCCTAAAATCGGACGGGAAAGGGTTTAGGGTTTGATTAGGCGGACCGCTACCGCGGATTCCCCTAATGAAACCCTAAACCCTTTCCCTTGCTTCTCATTTGAAGGCAGCAAGACAAATAGACACCCTAGAGGGGCCGAGTGAACCCTTTTTGGGGAGACCGGGTATCCTAAAATGGGATGGGAAAAGGTTTAGGGTTTTATTAAGCGGACTGCTACCGCAGATCCCCCTAATCAAACCCTAAACACTTTCCCTCGCTTCTCATTTGAAGGCGGCAAGACAAAAAGGACACCTTAGAGGGGTCGAGTGAACCCTTTTTGGGGGGCCGGGTATCCTAAAACGGGACTGGAAAGGGTTTAGGGTTTTATTAGGCAGACCGCTACCGCGGATCCCCCTAATCAAACCCTAAACCCTTTCCCTTGCTTCTCATTCTAAGGCGGCAAGACAAAAAGACACCCTAGAGGGGCCGAGTGAACCCTTTTTGGGGGGACCAGGTATCCTAAAACGGGACGGGAAAGGGTTTAGGGTTTGATTTGGATCCCCCTAATCAAACCTTAAACCCTATTCCTTGCTTCTCATTTGAAGGCGACAAGACAAAACGACACCCTAGATGGGCCGAGTGAACCCTTTTTTGGGGGGCCGGGTACCTAAAACGGGACGGGAAAGGGTTTAGGGTTTGATTAGGCGGACCGCTACCGCGGATCCCCCTAATCAAACCCTAAACCCTTTCCCTTGCTTCTCATTTGAAGGCGGCAAGACAAAAAAGACACTCTAGAGGGGCCGAGTGAACCCTTTTTGGGGGGCCGGGTATCCTAAAAGGGACTGGGAAGGGTTTAGGTTTTGATTAGGCAGACCACTACCGCGGATCCCCCTAATCAAACCCTAAACCCTTTCACTTGCTTCTCATTTGAAGGGGACATGACAAAAAGACACCCTAGAGGGGCCGAGTGAACCCTTTTTTTGGGGGGGCGGGTATCCTAAAACGGGACGGGAAAGGGTTTAGGGTTTGATTAGGTGGACCGCTACCATGGATTCCCCTAATCAAACCCTAAACCCTTTCCCTTGCTTCTTATTCGAAGGCGGCAAGACAAAAAGACACCCTAGAGGGGCCAAGTGAACCCTTTTTGGGGGGACCGGGTATCCTAAAACGGGACGGGAAAGGGTTTACGGTTTGATTAGGATCCCCCTAATCAAACCCTAAACCCTTTCCCTTACTTCTCGTTCGAAGGCGGCAAGACAAAAAGACACCCTAGAGGGGCCGGGTGAACCTTTTTTTGGGGGGCCCGGTATCCTAAAATGGGACGGGAAAGGGTTTAGGGTTTGATTAGGCGGACCGCTACCGCGGATCCCCCTAATGAAACCCTAAACCCTTTCCCTTGCTTCTCATTTGAAGGCAGCAAGACAAATAGACACCCTAGAGGGGCCGAGTGAACCCTTTTTGGGGGGACCGGGTATCCTAAAACGGGACGGGAAAAGGTTTAGGGTTTTATTAAGCGGACTGCTACCGCAGATCCCCTAATCAAACCCTAAACCCTTTCCCTTACTTCTCAATCGAAGGCGGGAAGACAAAAAGACACCCTAGAGGGGCCGAGTGAACCCTTTTTTGGGGGACCGGTATCCTAAAATGGGACGGGAAAGGATTTAAGGTTTGATTTGGCGGACCGCTACCGCGGACCCCCCTAATGAAACCCTAAACACTTTCCCTTGCTTCTCATTTGAAGGCGGCAACACAAAAAGACACCATAGAGGGGCCGAGTGAACCCTTTTTTGGGGGGCCGGTTATCCTAAAATGGGACGGGAAAGGGTTTAGGGTTTGATTAGGCGGACCGCTACCGCGGATCCCCCTAATCAAACCCTAAACCCTTTCCCTTGCTTCTGATTTGAAGGTGGCAAGACAAAAAGACACCCTAGAGAGGCCGAGTGAACCTTTTTTGGGGGGCCGGGTATCCTAAAACGGGACGGGAAAGGGTTTAGGGTTTGATTAGGTGGCCCGCTACCATGGATCCCCCTAATCAACCCCTAAACCATTTTCCTTGCTTCTCATTCGAAGGCGGCAAGACAAAAACACTCCCTAGAGGGGCCGAGTGATCCCTTTTTAGGGGGACTGGGTATCCTAAAACGGGACGGGAAAGGGTTTAGGGTTTGATTAGGATCCCCCTAATCAAACCTGAAACCCTATTCCTTGCTTCTCATTTGAAGGCGACAAGACAAAACGACACCCTAGAGGGGCCGAGTGAACCCTTTTTTGGGGGGCCGGGTATCCTAAAATGGGACGGGAAAGGGGATAGGATTTGATTAGGCAGCTGCTACCGCGGATCCCCCTAATCAAACCCTAAACCCTTTCCCTTGCTTCTCATTTGAAGGCACCAAGACCAATAGACAACCTAGAGGGGCCGAGTGAACCCTTTTTGTGGGGGACCGGGTATCCTAAAACGGGACGGGAAAAGGTTTAGGGTTTTATTAAGCAGACTGCTACCGCAGATCCCCCTAATCAAACCCTAAACCCTTTCCCTTACTTCTTAATCGAAGGCGGCAAGACAAAAAGACACCCTAGAAGGGCCGAGTGAACCCTTTTTTGGGGGACCGGGTATCCTAAAATCGGACGGGAAAGGGTTTAGGGTTTGATTAGGCGGACCGCTACCGCGGATTCCCCTAATGAAACCCTAAACTCTTTCCCTTGCTTCTCATTTGAAGGCGGCAAGACAAAAAAGACACTCTAGAGGGGCCGAGTGAACCCTTTTTGGGGGGCCGGGTATCCTAAAACGGGACTGGGAAGGGTTTAGGTTTTGATTAGGCAGACCGCTACCGCGGATCCCCCTAATCAAACCCTAAACCCTTTCACTTGCTTCTCATTTGAAGGGGACAAGACAAAAAGACACCCTAGAGGGGCCGAGTGAACCCTTTTTTTTGGGGGGGGGGGGGGCGGGTATCTAAAACGGGACGGGAAAGGGTTTAGGGTTTGATTAGGTGGACCGCTACCATGGATTCCCCTAATCAAACCCTAAACCCTTTCCCTTGCTTCTCATTCGAAGGCGGCAAGACAAAAAGACACCCTAGAGGGGCCAAGTGAACCCTTTTTGGGGGGACCGGGTATCCTAAAACGGGACGGGAAAGGGTTTACGGTTTGATTAGGATCCCCCTAATCAAACCCTAAACCCTTTCCCTTACTTCTCGTTCGAAGGCGGCAAGACAAAAAGACACCCTAGAGGGGCCGGGTGAACTTTTTTTGGGGGGCCGGGTATCCTAAAATGGGACGGGAAAGGGTTTAGGGTTTGATTAGGCGGATCCCCCTAATGAAACCCTAAACCCTTTCCCTTACTTCTCATTTGAAGGCAGCAAGACAAATAGACACCCTAGAGGGGCCGAGTGAACCCTTTTTGGGGGGACCGAGTATCCTAAAACGGGACGGGAAAAGGTTTAGGGTTTTATTAAGCGGACTGCTACCGCAGATCCCCTAATCAAACCCTAAACCCTTTCCCTTACTTCTCAATCGAAGGCGGCAAGACAAAAAGACACCCTAGAGGGGCCGAGTGAACCCTTTTTTGGGGGACCGGTATCCTAAAATGGGACGGGAAAGGATTTAAGGTTTGATTTGGCGGACCGCTACCGCGGACCCCCCTAATGAAACCCTAAACACTTTCCCTTGCTTCTCATTTGAAGGCGGCAACACAAAAAGACACCATAGAGGGGCCGAGTGAACCCTTTTTTGGGGGGGCCGGTTATCCTAAAATGGGACGGGAAAGGGTTTAGGGTTTGATTAGGCGGACCGCTACCGCGGATCCCACTAATCAAACCCTAAACCCTTTCCTCGCTTCGATTTGAAGGTGGCAAGACAAAAAGACACCCTAGAGAGGCCGAGTGAACCCTTTTTTGGGGGGCCGGGTATCCTAAAACCGGACGGGAAAGGGTTTAGGGTTTGATTAGGTGGACCGCTACCATGGATCCCCCTAATCAAACCCTAAACCATTTTCCTTGCTTCTCATTCGAAGGCGGCAAGACAAAAACACACCCTAGAGGGGCCGAGTGATCCCTTTTAGGGGACCGGGTATCCTAAAACGGGACGGGAAAGGGTTTAGGGTTTGATTAGGATCCCCCTAATCAAACCCTAAACCCTATTCCTTGCTTCTCATTTGAAGGCGACAAGACAAAACGACACCCTAGAGGGGCCGAGTGAACCCTTTTTGGGGGGCCGGGTATCCTAAAATGGGACGGGAAAGGGGATAGGATTTGATTAGGCAGCGCCACCGCGGATCCCCCTAATCAAACCCTAAACCCTTTCCCTTGCTTCTCATTTGAAGGCACCAAGACCATTAGACAACCTAGAGGGGCCGAGTGAACCCTTTTTGTGGGGGACCGGGTTTCCTAAAACGGGACGGGAAAAGGTTTAGGGTTTTATTAAGCGGACTGCTACCGCAGATCCCCCTAATCAAACCCTAAACCCTTTCCCTTACTTCTTAATCGAAGGCGGCAAGACAAAAAGACACCCTAGAGGGGCCGAGTGAACCCTTTTTTGGGGGACCGGGTATCCTAAAATCGGACGGGAAAGGGTTTAGGGTTTGATTAGGCGGACCGCTACCGCGGATTCCCCTAATGAAACCCTAAACCCTTTCCCTTGCTTCTCATTTGAAGGCAGCAAGACAAATAGACACCCTAGAGGGGCCGAGTGAACCCTTTTTGGGGAGACCGGGTATCCTAAAACGGGACGGGAAAAGGTTTAGGGTTTTATTAAGTGGTCTGCTACCGCAGATCCCCTTAATCAAACCCTAAACACTTTCCCTTGCTTCTCATTTGAAGGCGGCAAGACAAAAAAGACACTCTAGAGGGGCCGAGTGAACCCTTTTTGGGGGGCCGGGTATCCTAAAACGGGACTGGGAAGGGTTTAGGTTTTGATTAGGCAGACCACTACCGCGGAGCCTCCTAATCAAACCCTAAACCCTTTCACTTGCTTCTCATTTGAAGGGGACAAGACAAAAAGACACCCTAGAGGGGCCGAGTGAACCCTTTTTTGGGGGGCCGGGTATCCTAAAATGGGACGGGAAAGGGGATAGGATTTAATTAGGCAGCCGCTACCGCGGATCCCCCTAATCAAACCCTAAACCCTTTCCCTTGCTTCTCATTTGAAGGCACCAAGACCAATAGACAACCTAGAGGGGCCGAGTGAACCCTTTTTGTGGGGGACCGGGTATCCTAAAACGGGACGGGAAAAGGTTTAGAGTTTTATTAAGCGGACTGCTACCGCAGATCCCCCTAATCAAACCCTAAACCCTTTCCCTTACTTCTCAATCGAAGGCGGCAAGACAAAAAGACACCCTGGAGGGGCCGAGTGAACCCTTTTTTGGGGGACCGGGTATCCTAAAATCGGACGGGAAAGGGTTTAGGGTTTGATTAGGCGGACCGCTACCGCGGATTCCCCTAATGAAACCCTAAACCCTTTCCCTTGCTTCTCATTTGAAGGCAGCAAGACAAATAGACACCCTAGAGGGGCCGAGTGAACCCTTTTTGGGGAGACCGGGTATCCAAAAACGGGACGGGAAAAGGTTTAGGGTTTTATTAAGTGGACTGCTACCGCAGATCCCCTTAATCAAACCCTAAACACTTTCCTTTGCTTCTCATTTGAAGGCGGCAAGACAAAAAGTACACCCTAGAGGGGTCGAGTGAACCCTTTTTGGGGGGCCGGGTATCCTAAAACGGGACTGGAAAGGGTTTAGGGTTTTATTAGGCAGACCGCTACCGCGGATCCCCCTAATCAAACCCTAAACCCTTTCCCTTGCTTCTCATTCTAAGGCGGCAAGACAAAAAGACACCCTAGAGGGGCCGAGTGAACCCTTTTTGGGGGGACCAGGTATCCTAAAACGGGACGGGAAAGGGTTTAGGGTTTGATTTGGATCCCTCTAATCAAACCTTAAACCCTATTCCTTGCTTCTCATTTGAAGGCGACAAGACAAAACGACACCCTAGATGGGCCGAGTGAACCCTTTTTTGGGGGGCCGGGTATCCTAAAACGGGTAGGGAAAGGGTTTAGGGTTTGATTAGGCGGACCGCTACCGCGGATCCCCCTAATCAAACCCTAAACCCTTTCCCTTGCTTCTCATTTGAAGGCGGCAAGACAAAAAAGACACTCTAGAGGGGCCGAGTGAACCCTTTTTGGGCGGCCGGGTATCCTAAAACGGGACTGGGAAGGGTTTAGGTTTTGATTAGGCAGACCGCTACCACAGATCCTCCTAATCAAACCCTAAACCCTTTCACTTGCTTCTCATTTGAAGGGGACAAGACAAAAAGACACCCTAGAGGGGCTGAGTGAACCCTTTTTTTTTTGGGGGGGGGGGGGTATCCTAAAACGGGACGGGAAAGGGTTTAGGGTTTGATTAGGTGGACCGCTACCATGGATTCCCCTAATCAAACCCTAAACCCTTTCCCTTGCTTCTCATTCGAAGGCGGCAAGACAAAAAGACACCCTAGAGGGGCCGAGTGAACCCTTTTTGGGGGGACCGGGTATCCTAAAACGGGACGGCAAAGGGTTTACGGTTTGATTAGGATCCCCCTAATCAAACCCTAAACCCTTCCCTTACTTCTCGTTCGAAGGCGGCAAGACAAAAAGACACCCTAGAGGGGCCGGGTGAACCTTTTTTTGGGGGGCCGGGTATCCTAAAATGGGACGGGAAAGGGTTTAGGGTTTGATTAGGCGGACCGCTACTGCAGATTCCCCTAATGAAACCCTAAACCCTTTCCCTTGCTTCTCATTTGAAGGCAGCAAGACAAATAGACACCCTAGAGGGGCCGAGTGAACCCTTTTTGGGGAGACCGGGTATCCTAAAACGGGACGGGAAAAGGTTTAGGGTTTTATTAAGTGGACTGCTACCGCAGATCCCCTTAATCAAACCCTAAACACTTTCCCTTGCTTCCCATTTGAAGGCGGCAAGACAAAAAAGACACTCTAGAGGGGCCGAGTGAACCCTTTTTGGGGGGCCGGGTATCCTAAAACGGGACTGGGAAGGGTTTAGGTTTTGATTAGGCAGACCACTACCGTGGATCCTCCTAATCAAACCCTAAACCCTTTCACTTGCTTCTCATTTGAAGGGGACAAGACAAAAAGACACCCTAGAGGGGCCGAGTGAACCCTTTTTTGGGGGGCCGGGTATCCTAAAATGGGACGGGAAAGGGGATAGGATTTAATTAGGCAGCCGCTACCGCGGATCCCCCTAATCAAACCCTAAACCCTTTCCCTTGCTTCTCATTTGAAGGCACCAAGACCAATAGACAACCTAGAGGGGCCGAGTGAACCCTTTTTGTGGGGGACCGGGTATCCTAAAACGGGACGGGAAAAAGTTTGGGGTTTTATTAAGCGGACTGCTACCGCAGATCCCCCTAATCAAACCCTAAACCCTTTCCCTTACTTCTCAATCGAAGGCGGCAAGACAAAAAGACACCCTAGAGGGGCCGAGTGAACCCTTTTTTGGGGGACCGGGTATCCTAAAATCGGACGGGAAAGGGTTTAGGGTTTGATTAGGCGGACCGCTACCGCGGATTCCCCTAATGAAACCCTAAACCCTTTCCCTTGCTTCTCATTTGAAGGCAGCAAGACAAATAGACACCCTAGAGGGGCCGAGTGAACCCTTTTTGGGGAGACCGGGTATCCAAAAACGGGACGGGAAAAGGTTTAGGGTTTTATTAAGTGGACTGCTACCGCAGATCCCCTTAATCAAACCCTAAACACTTTCCCTTGCTTCTCATTTGAAGGAGGCAAGACAAAAAGTACACCCTAGAGGGGTCGAGTGAACCCTTTTTGAGGGGCCGGGTATCCTAAAACGGGAATGGAAAGGGTTTAGGGTTTTATTAGGCAGACCGCTACCGTGGATCCCCCTAATCAAACCCTAAACCCTTTCCCTTGCTTCTCATTCTAAGGCGGCAAGACTAAAAGACACCCTAGAGGGGCCGAGTGAACCCTTTTTGGGGGGACCAGGTATCCTAAAACGGGACGGGAAAGGGTTTAGGGTTTGATTTGGATCCCCCTAATCAAACCTTAAACCCTATTCCTTGCTTCTCATTTGAAGGCGACAAGACAAAACGACACCCTAGATGGGCCGAGTGAACCCTTTTTGGGGGGACCGGGTATCCTAAACGGGACGGGAAAGGGTTTAGGGTTTGATTAGGCGGACCGCTACCGCGGATCCCCTAATCAAACCCTAAACCCTTTCCCTTGCTTCTCATTTGAAGGCGGCAAGACAAAAAAGACACTCTAGAGGGGCCGAGTGAACCCTTTTTGGGCGGCCGGGTATCCTAAAACGGGACTGGGAAGGGTTTAGGTTTTGATTAGGCAGACCGCTACCACAGATCCTCCTAATCAAACCCTAAACCCTTTCACTTGCTTCTCATTTGAAGGGGACAAGACAAAAAGACACCCTAGAGGGGCTGAGTGAACCCTTTTTTTGGGGGGGGCGGGTATCCTAAAACGGGACGGGAAAGGGTTTAGGGTTTGATTAGGTGGACCGCTACCATGGATTCCCCTAATCAAACCCTAAACCCTTTCCCTTGCTTCTCATTCGAAGGCGGCAAGACAAAAAGACACCCTAGAGGGGCCGAGTGAACCCTTTTTGGGGGGACCGGGTATCCTAAAACGGGACGGGAAAGGGTTTACGGTTTGATTAGGATCCCCCTAATCAAACCCTAAACCCTTTCCCTTACTTCTCGTTCGAAGGCGGCAAGACAAAAAGACACCCTAGAGGGGCCGGGTGAACCTTTTTTGGGGGGGGTATCCTAAAATGGGACGGGAAAGGGTTTAGGGTTTGATTAGGCGGACCGCTACCGCGGATCCCCCTAATGAAACCCTAAACCCTTTCCCTTGCTTCTCATTTGAAGGCAGCAAGACAAATAGACACCCTAGAGGGGCCGAGTGAACCCTTTTGGGGGGACCAGGGTATCCTAAACGGGACGGGAAAAGGTTTAGGGTTTTATTAAGCGGACTGCTACCGCAGATCCCCCTAATCAAACCCTAAACCCTTTCCCTTACTTCTCAATCGAAGGCGGCAAGACAAAAAGACACCCTAGAGGGGCCGAGTGAACCCTTTTTTGGGGGACCGGTATCCTAAAATGGGACGGGAAAGGATTTAGGGTTTGATTTGGCGGACCGCTACCGCGGACCCCCCTAATGAAACCCTAAACACTTTCCCTTGCTTCTCATTTGAAGGCGGCAACACAAAAAGACACCATAGAGGGGCCGAGTGAACCCTTTTTTGGGGGGGCCGGTTATCCTAAAATGGGACGGGAAAGGGTTTAGGGTTTGATTAGGCGGACCGCTACCGCGGATCCCCCTAATCAAACCCTAAACCCTTTCCCTTGCTTCTGATTTGAAGGTGGCAAGACAAAAAGACACCCTAGAGAGGCCGAGTGAACCTTTTTTGGGGGGCCGGGTATCCTAAAACGGGACGGGAAAGGGTTTAGGGTTTGATTAGGTGGACCGCTACCATGGATCCCCCTAATCAAACCCTAAACCATTTTCCTTGCTTCTCATTCGAAGGTGGCAAGACAAAAACACACCCTAGAGGGGCCGAGTGATCCCTTTTTAGGGGGACTGGGTATCCTAAAACGGGACGGGAAAGGGTTTAGGGTTTGATTAGGATCCCCCTAATCAAACCTTAAACCCTATTCCTTGCTTCTCATTTGAAGGCGACAAGACAAAACGACACCCTAGAGGGGCCGAGTGAACCCTTTTTGGGGGGCCGGGTATCCTAAAACGGGACGGGAAAGGGGATAGGGTTTGATTAGGCAGCGCTACCGCGGATCCCCTAATCAAACCCTAAACCCTTTCCTTTGCTTCTCATTTGAAGGCACCAAGACCAATAGACAACCTAGAGGGGCCGAGTGAACCCTTTTTGTGGGGGACCGGGTATCCTAAAACGGGACGGGAAAAGGTTTAGGGTTTTATTAAGCGGACTGTTACCGCAGATCCCCCTAATCAAACCCTAAACCCTTTCCCTTACTTCTCAATCGAAGGCGGCAAGACAAAAAGACACCCTAGAGGGGCCGAGTGAACCCTTTTTTGGGGGACCGGGTATCCTAAAATCGGACGGGAAAGGGTTTAGGGTTTGATTAGGCGGACCGCTACCGCGGATTCCCCTAATGAAACCCTAAACCCTTTCCCTTGCTTCTCATTTGAAGGCAGCAAGACAAATAGACACCCTAGAGGGGCCGAGTGAACCCTTTTTGGGGAGACCGGGTATCCAAAAACGGGACGGGAAACGGTTTAGGGTTTTATTAAGTCGACTGCTACCGCAGATCCCCTTAATCAAACCCTAAACACTTTCCCTTGCTTCTCATTTGAAGGCGGCAAGACAAAAAGTACACCCTAGAGTGGTCGAGTGAACCCTTTTTGGGGGGCCGGGTATCCTAAAACGAGACTGGAAAGGGTTTAGGGTTTTATTAGGCAGACCGCTACCGCGGATCCCCCTAATCAAACCCTAAACCCTTTCCCTTGCTTCTCATTCTAAGGCGGCAAGACAAAAAGACACCCTAGAGGGGCCGAGTGAACCCTTTTTGGGGGGACCGGGTATCCTAAAACGGGACGGGAAAGGGTTTACGGTTTGATTAGGATCCCCCTAATCAAACCCTAAACCCTTTCCCTTACTTCTCGTTCGAAGGCGGCAAGACAAAAAGACACCCTAGAGGGGCCGGGTGAACCTTTTTTTGGGGGGCCGGGTATCCTAAAATGGGACGGGAAAGGGTTTAGGGTTTGATTAGGCGGACCGCTACCGCGGATCCCCCTAATCAAACCCTAAACCCTTTCCCTTGCTTCTCATTTGAAGGCAAAGAAGACAAATAGACACCCTAGAGGGGCCGAGTGAACCCTTTTTGGGGGGACCGGGTATCCTAAAACGGGACGGGAAAAGGTTTAGGGTTTTATTAAGCGGACTGCTACCGCAGATCCCCCTAATCAAACCCTAAACCCTTTCCCTTACTTCTCAATCGAAGGCGGCAAGACAAAAAGACACCCTAGAGGGGCCGAGTGAACCCTTTTTTGGGGGACCGGTATCCTAAAATGGGACGGGAAAGGATTTAGGGTTTGATTAGGTGGACCGCTACCATGGATCCCCCTAATCAAACCCTAAACCATTTTCCTTGCTTCTCATTCGAAGGCGGCAAGACAAAAACACACCCTAGAGGGGCCGAGTGATCCCTTTTTAGAGGGACTGGGTATCCTAAAACGGGACGGGAAAGGGTTTAGGGTTTGATTAGGATCCCCCTAATCAAACCTGAAACCCTATTCCTTGCTTCTCATTTGAAGGCGACAAGACAAAACGACACCCTAGAGGGGCCGAGTGAACCCTTTTTTGGGGGGCCGGGTATCCTAAAATGGGACGGGAAAGGGGATAGGATTTGATTAGGCAGCCGCTACCGCGGATCCCCCTAATCAAACCCTAAACCCTTTCCCTTGCTTCTCATTTGAAGGCACCAAGACCAATAGACAACCTAGAGGGGCCGAGTGAACCCTTTTTGTGGGGGACCGGGTATCCTAAAACGGGACGGGAAAAGGTTTAGGGTTTTATTAAGCGGACTGCTACCGCAGATCCCCTAATCAAACCCTAAACCCTTTCCCTTACTTCTCAATCGAAGGCGGCAAGACAAAAAGACACCCTAGAGGGGCCGAGTGAACCCTTTTTTGGGGGACCGGGTATCCTAAAATCGGACGGGAAAGGGTTTAGGGTTTGATTAGGCGGACCGCTACCGCGGATTCCCCTAATGAAACCCTAAACCCTTTCTCTTGCTTCTCATTTGAAGGCAGCAAGACAAATAGACACCCTAGAGGGGCCGAGTGAACCCTTTTTGGGGAGACCGGGTATCCAAAAACGGGACGGGAAAAGGTTTAGGGTTTTATTAAGTGGACTGCTACCGCAGATCCCCTTAATCAAACCCTAAACACTTTCCCTTGCTTCTCATTTGAAGGCGGCAAGACAAAAAGTACACCTTAGAGGGGTCGAGTGAACCCTTTTGGGGGCGGGTATCCTAAACGGGATCGAAAGGGTTTAGGGTTTTATTAGGCAGGACCGCTACCGCGGATCCCCCTAATCAAACCCTAAACCCTTTCCTTTGCTTCTCATTCGAAGGCGGCAAGAAAAAAGACACCCTAGAGGGGCCGAGTGAACCCTTTTTGGGGGGACCAGGTATCCTAAAACGGGACGGGAAAGGGTTTAGGGTTTGATTAGGTGGACCGCTACCATGGATTCCCCTAATCAAACCCTAAATCCTTTCCCTTGCTTCTCATTCGAAGGCGGCAAGACAAAAAGACACCCTAGAGGGGCCGAGTGAACCCTTTTTTGGGGGACCGGTATCCTAAAATGGGACGGGAAAGGATTTAGGGTTTGATTTGGCGGACCGCTACCGCGGACCCCCCTAATGAAACCCTAAACACTTTCCCTTGCTTCTCATTTGAAGGCGGCAACACAAAAAGACACCATAGAGGGGCCGAGTGAACCCTTTTTTTGGGGGGCCGGTTATCCTAAAATGGGACGGGAAAGGGTTTAGGGTTTGATTAGGCGGACCGCTACCGCGGATCCCCTAATCAAACCCTAAACCCTTTCCTGCTTCTCCGATTTGAAGGTGGCAAGACAAAAAGACACCCTAGAGAGGCCGAGTGAACCTTTTTTGGGGGGCCGGGTATCCTAAAACGGGACGGGAAAGGGTTTAGGGTTTGATTAGGCGGACCGCTACCATGGATCCCCTTAATCAAACCCTAAACCCTTTTCCTTGCTTCTCATTCGAAGGCGGCAAGACAAAAAGACACCCTAGAGGGGCCGAGTGATCCCTTTTAGGGGACTGGGTATCCTAAAACGGGACGGGAAAGGGTTTAGGGTTTGATTAGGATCCCCCTAATCAAACCTGAAACCCTATTCCTTGCTTCTCATTTGAAGGCGACAAGACAAAACGACACCCTAGAGGGGCCGAGTGAACCCTTTTTGGGGGGCCGGGTATCCTAAAACGGGACGGGAAAGGGGATAGGATTTGTTTAGGCGGCCGCTACCGCGGATCCCCTAATCAAACCCTAAACCCTTTCCCTTGCTTCTCATTTGAAGGCACCAAGACCAATAGACAACCTAGAGGGGCCGAGTGAACCCTTTTTGTGGGGGACCGGGTATCCTAAAACGGGACGGGAAAAGGTTTAGGGTTTTATTAAGCGGTCACTACAGCAGATCCCCTAATCAAACCCTAAACCCTTTCCCTTACTTCTCAATCGAAGGCGGCAAGACAAAAAGACACCCTAGAGGGGCCGAGTGAACCCTTTTTTGGGGGACGGGTATCCTAAAACGGGACGAGAAAGGGTTTAGGGTTTGATTAGGCGGACCGCTACCGCGGATTCCCCTAATGAAACCCTAAACCCTTTCCCTTGCTTCTCATTTGAAGGCAGCAAGACAAATAGACACCCTAGAGGGGCCGAGTGAACCCTTTTTTGGGGGACCGGTATCCTAAAATGGGACGGGAAAGGGTTTAGGGTTTGATTAGGCGGACCGCTACCGCGGATCCCCCTAATCAAACCCTAAACCCTTTCCCTTGCTTCTGATTTGAAGGTGGCAAGACAAAAAGACACCCTAGAGAGGCCGAGTGAACCTTTTTTGGGGGGCCGGGTATCCTAAAACGGGACGGGAAAGGGTTTAGGGTTTGATTAGGTGGACCGCTACCATGGATCCCCCTAATCAAACCCTAAACCATTTTCCTTGCTTCTCATTCGAAGGCGGCAAGACAAAAACACACCCTAGAGGGGCCGAGTGATCCCTTTTTAGGGGGACTGGGTATCCTAAAACGGGACGGGAAAGGGTTTAGGGTTTGATTAGGATCCCCCTAATCAAACCCTAAACCCTATTCCTTGCTTCTCATTTGAAGGCGGCAAGACAAAAAGACACCCTAGAGGGGCCGAGTGAACCCTTTTTGGGGGCCGGGTATCCTAAAACGGGACGGGAAAGGGGATAGGATTTGATTAGGCAGCCGCTACCGCGGATCCCCCTAATCAAACCCTAAACCCTTTCCCTTGCTTCTCATTTGAAGGCACCAAGACCAATAGACAACCTAGAGGGGCCGAGTGAACCCTTTTTGTGGGGGACCGGGTATCCTAAAACGGGACGGGAAAAGGTTTAGGGTTTTATTAAGCGGACTGCTACCGCAGATCCCCCTAATCAAACCCTAAACCCTTTCCCTTACTTCTCAATCGAAGGCGGCAAGACAAAAAGACACCCTAGAGGGGCCGAGTGAACCCTTTTTGGGGGACCGGGTATCCTAAAATCGGACGGGAAAGGGTTTAGGGTTTGATTAGGCGGACCGCTACCGCGGATTCCCCTAATGAAACCCTAAACCCTTTCCCTTGCTTCTCATTTGAAGGCAACAAGACAAAAAGACACCCTAGAGGGGCCGAGTGAACCCTTTTTGGGAGACCGGGTATCCAAAAACGGGACGGGAAAAGGTTTAGGGTTTTATTAAGTGGACTGCTACCGCAGATCCCCTTAATCAAACCCTAAACACTTTCCCTTGCTTCTCATTTGAAGGCGGCAAGACAAAAAGTACACCCTAGAGGGGTCGAGTGAACCCTTTTTGGGGGGCCGGGTATCCTAAAACGGGACGGGAAAGGGTTTAGGGTTTTATTAGGCGGACCGCTACCGCGGATCCCCTAATCAAACCCTAAACCCTTTCCCTTGCTTCTCATTCTAAGGCGGCAAGACAAAAATACACCCTAGAGGGGCCGAGTGAACCCTTTTTGGGGGGACCAGGTATCCTAAAACGGGACGGGAAAGGTTTTAGGGTTTGATTAGGTGGACCGCTACCATGGATTCCCCTAATCAAACCCTAAACCCTTTCCCTTGCTTCTCATTCGAAGGCGGCAAGACAAAAAGACACCCTAGAGGGGCCGAGTGAACCCTTTTTTGGGGGACCGGTATCCTAAAATGGGACGGGAAAGGATTTAGGGTTTGATTAGGTGGACCGCTACCATGGATCCCCCTAATCAAACCCTAAACCATTTTCCTTGCTTCTCATTCGAAGGCGGCAAGACAAAAACACACCCTAGAGGGGCCGAGTGATCCCTTTTTAGAGGGACTGGGTATCCTAAAACGGGACGGGAAAGGGTTTAGGGTTTGATTAGGATCCCCCTAATCAAACCTGAAACCCTATTCCTTGCTTCTCATTTGAAGGCGACAAGACAAAACGACACCCTAGAGGGGCCGAGTGAACCCTTTTTTGGGGGGCCGGGTATCCTAAAATGGGACGGGAAAGGGGATAGGATTTGATTAGGCAGCCGCTACCGCGGATCCCCCTAATCAAACCCTAAACCCTTTCCCTTGCTTCTCATTTGAAGGCACCAAGACCAATAGACAACCTAGAGGGGCCGAGTGAACCCTTTTTGTGGGGGACCGGGTATCCTAAACGGGACGGGGAAAAGGTTTAGGGTTTTATTAAGCGGACTGCTACCGCAGATCCCCCTAATCAAACCCTAAACCCTTTCCCTTACTTCTCAATCGAAGGCGGCAAGACAAAAAGACACCCTAGAGGGGCCGAGTGAACCCTTTTTTGGGGGACCGGGTATCCTAAAATCGGACGAGAAAGGGTTTAGGGTTTGATTAGGCGGACCGCTACCGCGGATTCCCCTAATGAAACCCTAAACCCTTTCCCTTGCTTCTCATTTGAAGGCAGCAAGACAAATAGACACCCTAGAGGGGCCGAGTGAACCCTTTTTTGGGGGACCGGTATCCTAAAATGGGACGGGAAAGGGTTTAGGGTTTGATTAGGCGGACCGCTACCGCGGATCCCCCTAATCAAACCCTAAACCCTTTCCCTTGCTTCTGATTTGAAGGTGGCAAGACAAAAAGACACCCTAGAGAGGCCGAGTGAACCTTTTTTGGGGGGCCGGGTATCCTAAAACGGGACGGGAAAGGGTTTAGGGTTTGATTAAGTGGACCGCTACCATGGATCCCCCTAATCAAACCCTAAACCATTTTCCTTGCTTCTCATTCGAAGGCGGCAAGACAAAAACACACCCTAGAGGGGCCGAGTGATCCCTTTTAGGGGACCGGGTATCCTAAAACGGGACGGGAAAGGGTTTAGGGTTTGATTAGGATCCCCCTAATCAAACCCTAAACCCTATTCCTTGCTTCTCATTTGAAGGCGACAAGACAAAACGACACCCTAGAGGGGCCGAGTGAACCCTTTTTTGGGGGGCCGGGTATCCTAAAATGGGACGGGAAAGGGGATAGGATTTGATTAGGCAGCCGCTACCGCGGATCCCCCTAATCAAACCCTAAACCCTTTCCCTTGCTTCTCATTTGAAGGCACCAAGACCAATAGACAACCTAGAGGGGCCGAGTGAACCCTTTTTGTGGGGGACCGGGTATCCTAAAACGGGACGGGAAAAGGTTTAGGGTTTTATTAAGCGGATCGCTACCGCAGATCCCCTAATCAAACCCTAAACCCTTTCCCTTACTTCTCAATCGAAGGCGGCAAGACAAAAAGACACCCTAGAGGGGCCGAGTGAACCCTTTTTGGGGGACCGGGTATCCTAAAATCGGACGGGAAAGGGTTTAGGGTTTGATTAGGCGGACCGCTACCGCGGATTCCCCTAATGAAACCCTAAACCCTTTCCCTTGCTTCTCAT
Source organism: Silene latifolia (assembly GCF_048544455.1). Classification (NCBI taxonomy): domain Eukaryota; kingdom Viridiplantae; phylum Streptophyta; class Magnoliopsida; order Caryophyllales; family Caryophyllaceae; genus Silene; species Silene latifolia. Next base: position 91,149,181 of record NC_133534.1, read on the forward strand.
TTGAAGGCAGCAAGACAAATAGACACCCTAGAGGGGCCGAGTGAACCCTTTTTGGGGAGACCGGGTATCCAAAAACGGGACGGGAAAAGGTTTAGGGTTTTATTAAGTGGACTGCTACCGCAGATCCCCTTAATCAAACCCTAAACACTTTCCCTTGCTTCTCATTTGAAGGCGGCAAGACAAAAAGTACACCCTAGAGGGGTCGAGTGAACCCTTTTTGGGGGGCCGGGTATCCTAAAACGGGACTGGAAAGGGTTTAGGGTTTTATTAGGCAGACCGCTACCGCGGATCCCCCTAATCAAACCCTAAACCCTTTCCCTTGCTTCTCATTCTAAGGCGGCAAGACAAAAATACACCCTAGAGGGGCCGAGTGAACCCTTTTTGGGGGGACCAGGTATCCTAAAACGGGACGGGAAAGGTTTTAGGGTTTGATTAGGTGGACCGCTACCATGGATTCCCCTAATCAAACCCTAAACCCTTTCCCTTGCTTCTCATTCGAAGGCGGCAAGACAAAAAGACACCCTAGAGGGGCCGAGTGAACCCTTTTTTGGGGGACCGGTATCCTAAAATGGGACGGGAAAGGATTTAGGGTTTGATTAGGTGGACCGCTACCATGGATCCCCCTAATCAAACCCTAAACCATTTTCCTTGCTTCTCATTCGAAGGCGGCAAGACAAAAACACACCCTAGAGGGGCCGAGTGATCCCTTTTTAGAGGGACTGGGTATCCTAAAACGGGACGGGAAAGGGTTTAGGGTTTGATTAGGATCCCCCTAATCAAACCCTAAACCCTATTCCTTGCTTCTCATTTGAAGGCGGCAAGACAAAACGACACCCTAGAGGGGCCGAGTGAACCCTTTTTGGGGGGACCGGGTATCCTAAAATGGGACGGGAAAGGGGATAGGATTTGATTAGGCAGCCGCTACCGCGGATCCCCCTAATCAAACCCTAAACCCTTTCCCTTGCTTCTCATTTGAAGGCACCAAGACCAATAGACAACCTAGAGGGGCCGAGTGAACCCTTTTTGTGGGGGACCGGGTATCCTAAAACGGGACGGGAAAAGGTTTAGGGTTTTATTAAGCGGACTGCTACCGCAGATCCCCCTAATCAAACCCTAAACCCTTTCCCTTACTTCTCAATCGAAGGCGGCAAGACAAAAAGACACCCTAGAGGGGCCGAGTGAACCCTTTTTTGGGGGACCGGGTATCCTAAAATCGGACGGGAAAGGGTTTAGGGTTTGATTAGGCGGACCGCTACCGCGGATTCCCCTAATGAAACCCTAAACCCTTTCTCTTGCTTCTCATTTGAAGGCGCAGAAGACAAATAGACACCCTAGAGGGGCCGAGTGAACCCTTTTGGGGAGACCAGGGTATCCAAAACGGGACGGGAAAAGGTTTAGGGTTTTATTAAGTGGACTGCTACCGCAGATCCCCTTAATCAAACCCTAAACACTTTCCCTTGCTTCTCATTTGAAGGCGGCAAGACAAAAAGTACACCTTAGAGGGGTCGAGTGAACCCTTTTTGGGGGGCCGGGTATCCTAAAACGGGACTGGAAAGGGTTTAGGGTTTTATTAGGCAGACCGCTACCGCGGATCCCCCTAATCAAACCCTAAACCCTTTCCCTTTCTTCTCATTCTAAGGCGGCAAGAAAAAAAGACACCCTAGAGGGGCCGAGTGAACCCTTTTTGGGGGGACCAGGTATCCTAAAACGGGACGGGAAAGGGTTTAGGGTTTGATTAGGTGGACCGCTACCATGGATTCCCCTAATCAAACCCTAAATCCTTTCCCTTGCTTCTCATTCAAAGGCGGCAAGACAAAAAGACACCCTAGAGGGGCCGAGTGAACCCTTTTTTGGGGGACCGGTATCCTAAAATGGGACGGGAAAGGATTTAGGGTTTGATTTGGCGGACCGCTACCGCGGACCCCCCTAATGAAACCCTAAACACTTTCCCTTGCTTCTCATTTGAAGGCGGCAACACAAAAAGACACCATAGAGGGGACGAGTGAACCTTTTTTTTGGGGGGCCGGTTATCCTAAAATGGGACGGTAAAGGGTTTAGGGTTTGATTAGGCGGACCGCTACCGCGGATCCCCCTAATCAAACCCTAAACCCTTTCCCTTGCTTCTGATTTGAAGGTGGCAAGACAAAAAGACACCCTAGAGAGGCCGAGTGAACCTTTTTTGGGGGGCCGGGTATCCTAAAACGGGACGGGAAAGGGTTTAGGGTTTGATTAGGTGGACCGCTACCATGGATCCCCCTAATCAAACCCTAAACCATTTTCCTTGCTTCTCATTCGAAGGCGGCAAGACAAAAACACACCCTAGAGGGGCCGAGTGATCCCTTTTTAGGGGGACTGGGTATCCTAAAACGGGACGGGAAAGGGTTTAGGGTTTGATTAGGATCCCCCTAATCAAACCTGAAACCCTATTCCTTGCTTCTCATTTGAAGGCGACAAGACAAAACGACACCCTAGAGGGGCCGAGTGAACCCTTTTTTGGGGGGCCGGGTATCCTAAAACGGGACGGGAAAGGGGATAGGGTTTGATTAGGCGGAACGCTACCGCGGATCCCCTAATCAAACCCTAAACCCTTTCCCTTGCTTCTCATTTGAAGGCACCAAGACCAATAGACAACCTAGAGGGGCCGAGTGAACCCTTTTTGTGGGGGACCGGGTATCCTAAAACGGGACGGGAAAAGGTTTAGGGTTTTATTAAGCGGACTGCTACAGCAGATCCCCCTAATCAAACCCTAAACCCTTTCCCTTACTTCTCAATCGAAGGCGGCAAGACAAAAAGACACCCTAGAGGGGCCGAGTGAACCCTTTTTTGGGGGACCGGGTATCCTAAAATGGGACGGGAAAGGGTTTAGGGTTTGATTAGGCGGACCGCACCGCGGATTCCCTAATGAAACCCTAAACCCTTTCCCTTGCTTCTCATTTGAAGGCAGCAAGACAAATAGACACCCTAGAGGGGCCGAGTGAACCCTTTTTGGGGGGCCGGTATCCTAAAATGGGACGGGAAAGGGTTTAGGGTTTGATTAGGCGGACCGCTACCGCGGATCCCCCTAATCAAACCCTAAACCCTTTCCCTTGCTTCTGATTTGAAGGTGGCAAGACAAAAAGACACCCTAGAGAGGCCGAGTGAACCTTTTTTGGGGGGCCGGGTATCCTAAAACGGGACGGGAAAGGGTTTAGGGTTTGATTAGGTGGACCGCTACCATGGATCCCCCTAATCAAACCCTAAACCATTTTCCTTGCTTCTCATTCGAAGGCGGCAAGACAAAAACACACCCTAGAGGGGCCGAGTGATCCCTTTTTAGGGGGACTGGGTATCCTAAAACGGGACGGGAAAGGGTTTAGGGTTTGATTAGGATCCCCCTAATCAAACCTGAAACCCTATTCCTTGCTTCTCATTTGAAGGCGACAAGACAAAACGACACCCTAGAGGGGCCGAGTGAACCCTTTTTTGGGGGGCCGGGTATCCTAAAATGGGACGGGAAAGGGGATAGGATTTGATTAGGCAGCCGCTACCGCGGATCCCCCTAATCAAACCCTAAACCCTTTCCCTTGCTTCTCATTTGAAGGCACCAAGACCAATAGACAACCTAGAGGGGCCGAGTGAACCCTTTTTGTGGGGGACCGGGTATCCTAAAACGGGACGGGAAAAGGTTTAGGGTTTTATTAAGCGGACTGCTACCGCAGATCCCCTAATCAAACCCTAAACCCTTTCCCTTACTTCTCAATCGAAGGCGGCAAGACAAAAAGACACCCTAGAGGGGCCGAGTGAACCCTTTTTGGGGGACCGGGTATCCTAAAATCGGACGGGAAAGGGTTTAGGGTTTGATTAGGCGGACCGCTACCGCGGATTCCCCTAATGAAACCCTAAACCCTTTCCCTTGCTTCTCATTTGAAGGCAGCAAGACAAATAGACACCCTAGAGGGGCCGAGTGAACCCTTTTTGGGGAGACCGGGTATCCAAAAACGGGACGGGAAAAGGTTTAGGGTTTTATTAAGTGGACTGCTACCGCAGATCCCCTTAATCAAACCCTAAACACTTTCCCTTGCTTCTCATTTGAAGGCGGCAAGACAAAAAGTACACCCTAGAGGGGTCGAGTGAACCCTTTTTGGGGGGCCGGGTATCCTAAAACGGGACTGGAAAGGGTTTAGGGTTTTATTAGGCAGACCGCTACCGCGGATCCCCCTAATCAAACCCTAAACCCTTTCCCTTGCTTCTCATTCTAAGGCGGCAAGACAAAAATACACCCTAGAGGGGCCGAGTGAACCCTTTTTGGGGGGACCAGGTATCCTAAAACGGGACGGGAAAGGGTTTAGGGTTTGATTAGGTGGACCGCTACCATGGATTCCCCTAATCAAACCCTAAACCCTTTCCCTTGCTTCTCATTCGAAGGCGGCAAGACAAAAAGACACCCTAGAGGGGCCGAGTGAACCCTTTTTGGGGGGACCGGGTATCCTAAAACGGGACGGGAAAGGGTTTACGGTTTGATTAGGATCCCCCTAATCAAACCCTAAACCCTTTCCCTTGCTTCTCATTTGAAGGCGGCAACACAAAAAGACACCATAGAGGGGCCGAGTGAACCCTTTTTTGGGGGGGCCGGTTATCCTAAAATGGGACGGGAAAGGGTTTAGGGTTTGATTAGGCGGACCGCTACCGCGGATCCCCCTAATCAAACCCTAAACCCTTTCCTGCTTTCCGATTTGAAGGTGGCAAGACAAAAAGACACCCTAGAGAGGCCGAGTGAACCTTTTTTGGGGGGCCGGGTATCCTAAAACGGGACGGGAAAGGGTTTAGGGTTTGATTAGGTGGACCGCTACCATGGATCCCCCTAATCAAACCCTAAACCATTTTCCTTGCTTCTCATTCGAAGGCGGCAAGACAAAAACACACCCTAGAGGGGCCGAGTGATCCCTTTTTAGGGGGACTGGGTATCCTAAAACGGGACGGGAAAGGGTTTAGGGTTTGATTAGGATCCCCCTAATCAAACCTGAAACCCTATTCCTTGCTTCTCATTTGAAGGCGACAAGACAAAACGACACCCTAGAGGGGCCGAGTGAACCCTTTTTTGGGGGGCCGGGTATCCTAAAATGGGACGGGAAAGGGGATAGGATTTGATTAGGCAGCCGCTACCGCGGATCCCCCTAATCAAACCCTAAACCCTTTCCCTTGCTTCTCATTTGAAGGCACCAAGACCAATAGACAACCTAGAGGGGCCGAGTGAACCCTTTTTGTGGGGGACCGGGTATCCTAAAACGGGACGGGAAAAGGTTTAGGGTTTTATTAAGCGGATCGCTACCGCAGATCCCCTAATCAAACCCTAAACCCTTTCCCTTACTTCTCAATCGAAGGCGGCAAGACAAAAAGACACCCTAGAGGGGCCGAGTGAACCCTTTTTGGGGGACCGGGTATCCTAAAATGGGACGGGAAAGGGTTTAGGGTTTGATTAGGCAGACCGCTACCGCGGATTCCCCTAATGAAACCCTAAACCCTTTCCCTTGCTTCTCATTTGAAGGCAGCAAGACAAATAGACACCCTAGAGGGGCCGAGTGAACCCTTTTGGGGAGACCAGGGTATCCAAAACCGGGACGGGGAAAGGTTTAGGGTTTTATTAAGTGGATCGCTACCGCAGATCCCCTTAATCAAACCCTAAACACTTTCCTTTGCTTCTCATTTGAAGGCGGCAAGACAAAAAGTACACCCTAGAGGGGTCGAGTGAACCCTTTTTTGGGGGGGCGGGTATCCTAAAACGGGATGGGAAAGGGTTTAGGGTTTTATTAGGCAGACCGCTACCGCGGATCCCCCTAATCAAACCCTAAACCCTTTCCTTGCTTCTCATTCGAAGGCGGCAAGACAAAAAGACACCCTAGAGGGGCCGAGTGAACCCTTTTTGGGGGACCGGGTATCCTAAAACGGGACGGGGAAAGGGTTTACGGTTTGATTAGGATCCCCTAATCAAACCCTAAACCCTTTCCCTTACTTCTCGTTCGAAGGCGGCAAGACAAAAAGACACCCTAGAGGGGCCGGGTGAACCTTTTTTTGGGGGGCCGGGTATCCTAAAATGGGACGGGAAAGGGTTTAGGGTTTGATTAGGTGGACCGCTACCGCGGATCCCCCTAATGAAACCCTAAACCCTTTCCTTTGCTTCTCATTTGAAGGCAGCAAGACAAATAGACACCCTAGAGGGGCCGAGTGAACCCTTTTGGGGGACCGGGTATCCTAAAACGGGACGGGAAAAGGTTTAGGGTTTTATTAAGCGGATCGCTACCGCAGATCCCCTAATCAAACCCTAAACCCTTTCCCTTACTTCTCAATCGAAGGCGGCAAGACAAAAAGACACCCTAGAGGGGCCGAGTGAACCCTTTTTGGGGGACCGGGTATCCTAAAATGGGACGGGAAAGGGTTTAGGGTTTGATTAGGTGGACCGCTACCATGGATCCCCCTAATCAAACCCTAAACCATTTTCCTTGCTTCTCATTCGAAGGCGGCAAGACAAAAACACACCCTAGAGGGGCCGAGTGATCCCTTTTTAGGGGGACTGGGTATCCTAAAACGGGACGGGAAAGGGTTTAGGGTTTGATTAGGATCCCCCTAATCAAACCTGAAACCCTATTCCTTGCTTCTCATTTGAAGGCGACAAGACAAAACGACACCCTAGAGGGGCCGAGTGAACCCTTTTTTGGGGGGCCGGGTATCCTAAAATGGGACGGGAAAGGGGATAGGATTTGATTAGGCAGCCGCTACCGCGGATCCCCCTAATCAAACCCTAAACCCTTTCCCTTGCTTCTCATTTGAAGGCACCAAGACCAATAGACAACCTAGAGGGGCCGAGTGAACCCTTTTTGTGGGGGACCGGGTATCCTAAAACGGGACGGGAAAAGGTTTAGGGTTTTATTAAGCGGACTGCTACCGCAGATCCCCCTAATCAAACCCTAAACCCTTTCCCTTACTTCTCAATCGAAGGCGGCAAGACAAAAATACACCCTAGAGGGGCCGAGTGAACCCTTTTTTGGGGGACCGGGTATCCTAAAATCGGACGGGAAAGGGTTTAGGGTTTGATTAGGCGGACCGCTACCGCGGATTCCCCTAATGAAACCCTAAACCCTTTCCCTTGCTTCTCATTTGAAGGCAGCAAGACAAATAGACACCCTAGAGGGGCCGAGTGAACCCTTTTTGGGGAGACCGGGTATCCAAAAACGGGACGGGAAAAGGTTTAGGGTTTTATTAAGTGGACTGCTACCGCAGATCCCCTTAATCAAACCCTAAACACTTTCCCTTGCTTCTCATTTGAAGGCGGCAAGACAAAAAGTACACCCTAGAGGGGTCGAGTGAACCCTTTTTGGGGGGCCGGGTATCCTAAAACGGGACTGGAAAGGGTTTAGGGTTTTATTAGTAAGACCGCTACCGCGGATCCCCCTAATCAAACCCTAAACCCTTTCCCTTGCTTCTCATTCTAAGGCAGCAAGACAAAAAGACACCCTAGAGGGGCCGAGTGAACCCTTTTTGGGGGGACCAGGTATCCTAAAACGGGACGGGAAAGGGTTTAGGGTTTGATTAGGTGGACCGCTACCATGGATTCCCCTAATCAAACCCTAAACCCTTTCCCTTGCTTCTCATTCGAAGGCGGCAAGACAAAAAGACACCCTAGAGGGGCCGAGTGAACCCTTTTTGGGGGGACCGGGTATCCTAAAACGGGACGGGAAAGGGTTTACGGTTTGATTAGGATCCCCCTAATCAAACCCTAAACCCTTTCCCTTACTTCTCGTTCGAAGGCGGCAAGACAAAAAGACACCCTAGAGGGGCCGGGTGAACCTTTTTTTGGGGGGCCGGGTATCCTAAAATGGGACGGGAAAGGGTTTAGGGTTTGATTAGGCGGACCGCTACCGCGGATCCCCTAATGAAACCCTAACCCCTTTCCTTGCTTCTCATTTGAAGGCAAAGCAAGACAAATAGACACCCTAGAGGGGCCGAGTGAACCCTTTTTGGGGGACCGGGTATCCTAAAACGGGACGGGAAAAGGTTTAGGGTTTTATTAAGCGGACTGCTACCGCAGATCCCCCTAATCAAACCCTAAACCCTTTCCCTTACTTCTCAATCGAAGGCGGCAAGACAAAAAGACACCCTAGAGGGGCCGAGTGAACCCTTTTTGGGGGACCGGGTATCCTAAAATGGGACGGGAAAGGGTTTAGGGTTTGATTAGGCGGACCGCTACCGCGGACCCCCCTAATGAAACCCTAAACACTTTCCCTTGCTTCTCATTTGAAGGCGGCAACACAAAAAGACACCATAGAGGGGCCGAGTGAACCCTTTTTTGGGGGGCCGGTTATCCTAAAATGGGACGGGAAAGGGTTTAGGGTTTGATTAGGCGGACCCCTACCGCGGATCCCCATAATCAAACCCTAAACCCTTTCCTTGCTTTCCGATTTGAAGGTGGCAAGACAAAAAGACACCCTAGAGAGGCCGAGTGAACCTTTTTTGGGGGGCCGGGTATCCTAAAACGGGACGGGAAAGGGTTTAGGGTTTGATTAGGTGGACCGCTACCATGGATCCCCCTAATCAAACCCTAAACCATTTTCCTTGCTTCTCATTCGAAGGCGGCAAGACAAAAAGACACCCTAGAGGGGCCGAGTGAACCCTTTTTGGGGGGACCGGGTATCCTAAAACAGGACGGGAAAGGGTTTACGGTTTGATTAGGATCCCCCTAATCAAACCCTAAACCCTTTCCCTTACTTCTCGTTCGAAGGCGGCAAGACAAAAAGACACCCTAGAGGGGCCGGGTGAACCTTTTTTTGGGGGGCCGGGTATCCTAAAATGGGACGGGAAAGGGTTTAGGGTTTGATTAGGCGGACCGCTACCGCGGATCCCCCTAATGAAACCCTAACCCCTTTCCCTTGCTTCTCATTTGAAGGCAGCAAGACAAATAGACACCCTAGAGGGGCCGAGTGAACCCTTTTTGGGGGGACCGGGTATCCTAAAACGGGACGGGAAAAGGTTTAGGGTTTTATTAAGCGGACTGCTACCGCAGATCCCCCTAATCAAACCCTAAACTCTTTCCCTTACTTCTCAATCGAAGGCGGCAAGACAAAAAGACACCCTAGAGGGGCCGAGTGAACCCTTTTTTGGGGGACCGGTATCCTAAAATGGGACGGGAAAGGATTTAGGGTTTGATTTGGCGGACCGCTACCGCGGACCCCCCTAATGAAACCCTAAACACTTTCCCTTGCTTCTCATTTGAAGGCGGCAACACAAAAAGACACCATAGAGGGGCCGAGTGAACCCTTTTTTGGGGGGGCCGGTTATCCTAAAATGGGACGGGAAAGGGTTTAGGGTTTGATTAGGCGGACGCACCGCGGATCCCCTAATCAAACCCTAAACCCTTTCCCTTGCTTTCGATTTGAAGGTGGCAAGACAAAAAGACACCCTAGAGAGGCCGAGTGAACCTTTTTTGGGGGGCCGGGTATCCTAAAACGGGACGGGAAAGGGTTTAGGGTTTGATTAGGTGGACCGCTACCATGGATCCCCCTAATCAAACCCTAAACCATTTTCCTTGCTTCTCATTCGAAGGCGGCAAGACAAAAACACACCCTAGAGGGGCCGAGTGATCCCTTTTTAGGGGGACTGGGTATCCTAAAACGGGACGGGAAAGGGTTTAGGGTTTGATTAGGATCCCCCTAATCAAACCTGAAACCCTATTCCTTGCTTCTCATTTGAAGGCGACAAGACAAAACGACACCCTAGAGGGGCCGAGTGAACCCTTTTTGGGGGGCCGGGTATCCTAAAACGGGACGGGAAAGGGGATAGGGTTTGATTAGGCAGCGCTACCGCGGATCCCCTAATCAAACCCTAAACCCTTTCCCTTGCTTCTCATTTGAAGGCACCAAGACCAATAGACAACCTAGAGGGGCCGAGTGAACCCTTTTTGTGGGGGACCGGGTATCCTAAAACGGGACGGGAAAAGGTTTAGGGTTTTATTAAGCGGACTGCTACCGCAGATCCCCCTAATCAAACCCTAAACCCTTTCCCTTACTTCTCAATCGAAGGCGGCAAGACAAAAAGACACCCTAGAGGGGCCGAGTGAACCCTTTTTTGGGGGACCGGGTATCCTAAAATCGGACGGGAAAGGGTTTAGGGTTTGATTAGGCGGACCGCTACCGCGGATTCCCCTAATGAAACCCTAAACCCTTTCCCTTGCTTCTCATTTGAAGGCAGCAAGACAAATAGACACCCTAGAGGGGCCGAGTGAACCCTTTTTGGGGAGACCGGGTTTCCAAAAACGGGACGGGAAAAGGTTTAGGGTTTTATTAAGTGGACTGCTACCGCAGATCCCCTTAATCAAACCCTAAACACTTTCCCTTGCTTCTCATTTGAAGGCGGCAAGACAAAAAGTACACCCTAGAGGGGTCTTGTGAACCCTTTTTGGGGGGCCGGGTATCCTAAAACGGGACTGGAAAGGGTTTAGGGTTTTATTAGGCTGACCGCTACCGCGGATCCCCCTAATCAAACCCTAAACCCTTTCCCTTGCTTCTCATTCTAAGGCGGCAAGACAAAAAGACACCCTAGAGGGGCCGAGTGAACCCTTTTTGGGGGGACCAGGTATCCTTAAACGGGACGGGAAAGGGTTTAGGGTTTGATTTGGATCCCCCTAATCAAACCTTAAACCCTATTCCTTGCTTCTCATTTGAAGGCGACAAGACAAAACGACACCCTAGATGGGCCGAGTGAACCCTTTTTTGGGGGGCCGGGTATCCTAAAACGGGACGGGAAAGGGTTTAGGGTTTGATTAGGCGGACCGCTACCGCGGATTCCCCTAATGAAACCTTAAACCCTTTCCCTTGCTTCTCATTTGAAGGCAGCAAGACAAAAAGACACCCTAGAGGGGCCGAGTGAACCTTTTTGGGGGCAACGGGTATCCTAAAACGGGACTGGGAAGGGTTTAGGTTTTGATTAGGCAGACCGCTACCGCGGATCCTCCTAATCAAACCCTAAACCCTTTCACTTGCTTCTCATTTGAAGGGGACAAGACAAAAAGACACCCTAGAGGGGCTGAGTGAACCCTTTTTTTTGGGGGGGGGGGGGTATCCTAAAACGGGACGGGAAAGGGTTTAGGGTTTGATTAGGTGGACCGCTACCATGGATTCCCCTAATCAAACCCTAAACCCTTTCCCTTGCTTCTCATTCGAAGGCGGCAAGACAAAAAGACACCCTAGAGGGGCCGAGTGAACCCTTTTTGGGGGGACCGGGTATCCTAAAACGGGACGGGAAAGGGTTTACGGTTTGATTAGGATCCCCCTAATCAAACCCTAAATCCTTTCCCTTACTTGTCATTCAAAGGCGGCAAGACAAAAAGACACCCTAGAGGGGCCGGGTGAACCTTTTTTTGGGGGGCCGGGTATCCTAAAATGGGACGGGAAAGGGTTTAGGGTTTGATTAGGCGGACCGCTACCGCGGATCCCCCTAATGAAACCCTAAACCCTTTCCCTTGCTTCTCATTTGAAGGCAGCAAGACAAATAGACACCCTAGAGGGGCCGAGTGAACCCTTTTTGGGGGGACCGGGTATCCTAAAACGGGACGGGAAAAGGTTTAGGGTTTTATTAAGCGGACTGCTTCCGCAGATCCCCCTAATCAAACCCTAAACCCTTTCCCTTACTTCTCAATCGAAGGCGGCAAGACAAAAAGACACCCTAGAGGGGCCGAGTGAACCCTTTTTTGGGGGACCGATATCCTAAAATGGGACGGGAAAGGATTTAGGGTTTGATTTGGCGGACCGCTACCGCGGATCCCCCTAATGAAACCCTAAACACTTTCCCTTGCTTGTCATTTGACGGCGGCAAGACAAAAAGACACCATAGAGGGGCCGAGTGAACCCTTTTTTGGGGGGCCGGTTATCCTAAAATGGGACGGGAAAGGGTTTAGGGTTTGATTAGGGGGACCGCTACCGCGGATCCCCCTAATCAGACCCTAAACCCTTTCCCTTGTTCTTATTTGAAGGTGGCAAGACAAAAAGACACCCTAGAGAGGCCGAGTGAACCCTTTTTTGGGGGGCCGGGTATCCTAAAACGGGACGGGAAAGGGTTTAGGGTTTGATTAGGTGGACCGCTACCATGGATCCCCCTAATCAAACCCTAAACCATTTTCCTTGCTTCTCATTCGAAGGCGGCAAGACAAAAAGACACCCTAGAGGGGCCGAGTGATCCCTTTTTAGGGGGACTGGGTATCCTAAACTGGGACGGGAATGGGTTTAGGGTTTGATTAGGATCCCCCTAATCAAACCTTAAACCCTATTCCTTGCTTCTCATTTGAAGGAGACAAGACAAAACCACACCCTAGAGGGGCCGAGTGAACTCTTTTTTGGGGGGCCGGGTATCCTAAAATGGGACGGGAAAGGGGATAGGATTTGATTAGGCAGCCGCTACCGCGGATCTCCCTAATCAAACCCTAAACCCTTTCCCTTGCTTCTCATTTGAAGGCACCAAGACCAATAGACACCCTAGAGGGGCCGAGTGAACCCTTTTTGGGGGGGACCAGGTATCCTAAAACGGGACGGGAAAAGGTTTAGGGTTTTATTAAGAGGACTGCTACCACAGATCCCCCTAATCAAACCCTAAACCCTTTCCCTTACTTCTCAATCGAAGGCGGCAAGACAAAAAGACACCCTAGAGGGACCGAGTGAACCCTTTTTGGGGGGCCGGGTATCCTAAAACGGGACTGGAAACGGTTTAGGGTTTGATTAGGAAGACCGCTACCATGGATCCCCCTAATTAAACCCTAAACCCTTTCCCTTACTTCTCAATCGAAGGCGGCAAGACAAAAAGACACCCTAGAGGGGCCGAGTGAACCCTTTTTTGGGGGACCGGTATCCTAAAATGGGACGGGAAAGGATTTAGGGTTTGATTTGGCGGACCGCTACCGCGGACCCCCCTAATGAAACCCTAAACACTTTCCCTTGCTTCTCATTTGAAGGCGGCAACACAAAAAGACACCATAGAGGGGCCGAGTGAACCCTTTTTTGGGGGGGGCGGTTATCCTAAAATGGGACGGGAAAGGGTTTAGGGTTTGATTAGGCGGACCGCTACCGCGGATCCCCCTAATCAAACCCTAAACCCTTTCCTTGCTTTCCGATTTGAAGGTGGCAAGACAAAAAGACACCCTAGAGAGGCCGAGTGAACCTTTTTTGGGGGGCCGGGTATCCTAAAACGGGACGGGAAAGGGTTTAGGGTTTGATTAGGTGGACCGCTACCATGGATCCCCCTAATCAAACCCTAAACCATTTTCCTTGCTTCTCATTCGAAGGCGGCAAGACAAAAACACACCCTAGAGGGGCCGAGTGATCCCTTTTAGGGGACTGGGTATCCTAAAACGGGACGGGAAAGGGTTTAGGGTTTGATTAGGATCCCCTAATCAAAACCGAAACCCTATTCCTTGCTTCTCATTTGAAGGCGACAAGACAAAACGACACCCTAGAGGGGCCGAGTGAACCCTTTTTGGGGGGCCGGGTATCCTAAAACGGGACGGGAAAGGGGATAGGGTTTGATTAGGCAGCGCTACCGCGGATCCCCTAATCAAACCCTAAACCCTTTCCTTTGCTTCTCATTTGAAGGCACCAAGACCAATAGACAACCTAGAGGGGCCGAGTGAACCCTTTTTGTGGGGGACGGGTATCCTAAACGGGACGGGAAAAGGTTTAGGGTTTTATTAAGCGGACTGCTACCGCAGATCCCCCTAATCAAACCCTAAACCCTTTCCCTTACTTCTCAATCGAAGGCGGCAAGACAAAAAGACACCCTAGAGGGGCCGAGTGAACCCTTTTTTGGGGGACCGGGTATCCTAAAATCGGACGGGAAAGGGTTTAGGGTTTGATTAGGCGGACCGCTACCGCGGATTCCCCTAATGAAACCCTAAACCCTTTCCCTTGCTTCTCATTTGATGGCAGCAAGACAAATAGACACCCTAGAGGGGCCGAGTGAACCCTTTTTGGGGAGACCGGGTATCCAAAAACGGGACGGGAAAAGGTTTAGGGTTTTATTAAGTGGACTGCTACCACAGATCCCCTTAATCAAACCCTAAACACTTTCCCTTGCTTCTCATTTGAAGGCGGCAAGACAAAAAGTACACCCTAGAGGGGTCGAGTGAACCCTTTTTGGGAGGCCGGGTATCCTAAAACGGGACTGGAAAGGGTTTAGGGTTTTATTAGGCAGACCGCTACCGCGGATCCCCCTAATCAAACCCTAAACCCTTTCCCTTGCTTCTCATTCTAAGGCGGCAAGACAAAAAGACACCCTAGAGGGGCCGAGTGAACCCTTTTTGGGGGGACCAGGTATCCTTAAACGGGACGGGAAAGGGTTTAGGGTTTGATTTGGATCCCCCTAATCAAACCTTAAACCCTATTCCTTGCTTCTCATTTGAAGGCGACAAGACATAACGACACCCTAGATGGGCCGAGTGAACCCTCTTTTGGGGGGCCGGGTATCCTAAAACGGGACGGGAAAGGGTTTAGGGTTTGATTAGGCGGACCGCTACCGCGGATTCCCCTAATGAAACCCTAAACCCTTTCCCTTGCTTCTCATTTGAAGGCAGCAAGACAAAAAAGACACTCTAGAGGGGCCGAGTGAACCCTTTTTGGGGGGCCGGGTATCCTAAAACTGGACTGGGAAGGGTTTAGGTTTTGATTAGGCAGACCGCTACCGCGGATCCTCCTAATCAAACCCTAAACCCTTTCACTTGCTTCTCATTTGAAGGGGACAAGACAAAAAGACACCCTAGAGGGGCTGAGTGAACCCTTTTTTTTTTGGGGGAGGGGGGGGGGGTATCCTAAAACGGGACGGGAAAGGGTTTAGGGTTTGATTAGGTGGACCGCTACCATGGATTCCCCTATTCAAACCCTAAACCCTTTCCCTTGCTTTTCATTCGAAGGCGGCAAGACAAAAAGACACCCTAGAGGGGCCGAGTGAACCCTTTTTGGGGGGACCGGGTATCCTAAAACGGGACGGGAAAGGGTTTACGGTTTGATTAGGATCCCCCTAATGAAACCCTAAACCCTTTCCCTTACTTGTCATTCGAAGGCGGCAAGACAAAAAGACACCCTAGAGGGGCCGGGTGAACCTTTTTTTGGGGGGCCGGGCATCCTAAAATGGGACGGGAAAGGGTTTAGGGTTTGATTAGGCGGACCGCTACCGCGGATCCCCCTAATGAAACCCTAAACCCTTTCCCTTGCTTCTCATTTGAAGGCAGCAAGACAAATAGACACCCTAGAGGGGCCGAGTGAACCCTTTTTGGGGGGACCGGGTATCCTAAAACGGGACGGGAAAAGGTTTAGGGTTTTATTAAGCGGACTGCTTCCGCAGATCCCCCTAATCAAACCCTAAATCCTTTCCCTTACTTCTCAATCGAAGGCGGCAAGACAAAAAGACACCCTAGAGGGGCCGAGTGAACCCTTTTTTGGGGGGACAAGGTATCTTAAAACAGGACGGGAAAGAATTAAGGGTTTGATTAGCGGGGTTTTATTAGGATCCCCCTAATCAAACCCTAAACCCTATTCCTTGCTTCTCATTTGAAGGCGGCAAGACAAAAAGACACCCTAGAGGGGCCGAGTGAACCCTTTTTGGGGGGACCGGGTATCCTAAAATGGGACGGGAAAGGGTTTAGCGTTTGATTAGGCGGATCGCTACCGCGGATCCCCCTAATCAAACCCTAAACCCTTTCCCTTGCTTCTCATTCGAAGGCGGCAAGACAAAAAGACACCCTAGAGGGGCCGAGTGAACCCTTTTTGGGGGGACCGGGTATCCTAAAATGGGACGGGAAAGGGTTTAGCGTTTGATTAGGCGGATCGCTACCGCGGATCGCCCTAATCAAACCCTAAACCCTTTCCCTTGCTTCTCATTCGAAGGCGGCAAGACAAAAAGACACCCTAGAGGGGCCTAGTGAACCCTTTTTGGGGGGACCGGGTATCCTAAAATGGGACGGGAAAGGATTTAGCGTTTGATTAGGCGGATCGCTACCGCGGATCCCCCTAATCAAACCCTAAACCCTTTCCCTTGCTTCTCATTCGAAGGCGGCAAGACAAAAAGACACCCTAGAGGGGCCTAGTGAACCCTTTATAGGGGGACCGGGTATCCTAAAACGGGACGGGAAAGGGTTTAGGGTTTGATTAGGCGGACTGCTACCGCAGATCCCCCTAATCAAACCCTTAACCCTTTCCCTTACTTCTCAATCGAAGGCGGCAAGACAAAAAGACACCCTAGAGGGGCCGAGTGAACCCTTTTTTGGGTGACCGGGTATCCTAAAATGGGACGGGAAAGGGTTTAGAGTTTGATTAGGCGGATCGCTACCGCGGATCCCCCTAATCAAACCCTAAACCCTTTCCCTTGCTTCTCATTCGAAGGCGGCAAGACAAAAAGACACCCTAGAGGGGCCGAGTGAACCCTTTTTTGGGGGGCCGGGTATCCTAAAACGGAACGGGAAAGGATTTAGGGTTTGAGTAGGAGGACCGCTACCGCGGATCCCCCTAACCGAACCCTAAACCCTTTCCCTTGCTTCTCATTTGAAGGCGGCAAGACAAAAAGACACCCTAGAGGGGCCGAGTGAACCCTTTTTTGGGGGGTCGGGTATCCTAAAACGGGACGGGAAAGGGTTTAGGGTTTGATTAGGATCCCCCTAATCAAACCCTAAACCCTATTCCTTGCTTCTCATTTAAAGACGGCAAGACAAAAAGACACCCTAGAGGGGCCGAGTGAACCCTTTTTGGGGGGCCGGGTATCCTAAAATGGGACGGGAAAGGGTTTAGCGTTTGATTAGGCGGATCGCTACCGCGGATCCCCCTAATTAAACCCTAAACCCTTTCCCTTGCTTCTCATTCGAAGGCGGCAAGACAAAAAGACACCCTAGAGGGGCCTAGTGAACCCTTTTTGGGGGGACCGGGTATCCTAAAACGGGACGGGAAAGGGTTTATGGTTTGATTAGGCGGACCGCTACCGTGGACCGCTACCCGCGGATCCCCCTAACCAAACCCTAAACCCTTTCCCTTGCTTCTCATTCGAAGGCGCCAAGACAAAAAGACACCCTAGAGGGGCCGAGTGAACCCTTTTTGGGGGGACCAGGTATCCTAAAACGGGACTGGAAAGGGTTTAGGATTTTATTAGGCAGACCGCTACCACGGATCCCCCTAATCAAACCCTAAACCCTTTCACTTGCTTCTCATTTGAAGGCGGCAAAACAAAAAGACACCCTAGAGGGGCCGAGTGAACTCTTTTTTGGGGGGCCGGGTATCCTAAAACGAGACGGGAAAGGGTTTAGGATTTGATTAGGCGGACCGCTACCATGGATCCCTCTAATCAAACCCTAAACCCTTTCCCTTGCTTCTCATTCGAAGGCAGCAAAACAAAAAGACACCCTAGAGGGGCCGAGTGAACCCTTTTTTGGGGGGACAAGGTATCTTAAAACGGGACGGGAAAGAATTAAGGGTTTGATTAGGGGGGTTTTATTAGGATCCCCCTAATCAAACCCTAAACCCTATTCCTTGCTTCTCATTTGAAGGCGGCAAGACAAAAAGACACCCTAGAGGGGCCGAGTGAACCCTTTTTGGGGGGACCGGGTATCCTAAAATGGGACAGGAAAGGGTTTAGCGTTTGATTAGGCGGATCGCTACCGCGGATCCCCCTAATCAAACCCTAAACCCTTTCCCTTGCTTCTCATTCGAAGGCGGCAAGACAAAAAGACACCCTAGAGGGGCCTAGTGAACCCTTTTTGGGGGGACCGGGTATCCTAAAATGGGACGGGAAAGGGTTTAGCGTTTGATTAGGCGGATCCCTACCGCGGATCCCCCTAATCAAACCCTAAACCCTTTCCCTTGCTTCTCATTCGAAGGCGGCAAGACAAAAAGACACCCTAGAGGGGCCTAGTGAACCCTTTTGCGGGGACCGGGTATCCTAAAATGGGACGGGAAAGGATTTAGAATTTGATTAGGCGGATCGCTACCGCGGATCCCCCTAATCAAACCCTAAACCCTTTCCCTTGCTTCTCATTCGAAGGCGGCAAGACAAAAAGACACCCTAGAGGGGCCTAGTGAACCCTTTTTGGGGGGACCGGGTATCCTAAAACGGGACGGGAAAGGGTTTAGGTTTTGATTAGGCGGACTGCTACCGCAGATCCCCCTAATCAAACCCTTAACCCTTTCCCTTACTTCTCAATCGAAGGCGGCAAAACCAAAATACACCCTAAAGGGGCCGAGTGAACCCTTTTTTGGGGGACCGGGTATCCTAAAATGGGACGGGAAAGGGTTTAGAGTTTGATTAGGCGGATCGCTACCGCGGATCCCCCTAATCAAACCCTAAACCCCTTCCCTTGCTTCTCATTCGAAGGCGGCAAGACAAAAAGACACCCTAGAGGGGCCGAGTGAACCCTTTTTTGGGGGGCCGGGTATCCTAAAACGGGACGGGAAAAGATTTAGGGTTTTAGTAGGAGGACTGCTACCGCGGATCCCCCTAACCGAACCCTAAACCCTTTCCCTTGCTTCTCATTTGAAGGCGGCAAGACAAAAAGACACCCTAGAGGGGCCGAGTGAACCCTTTTTTGGGGGGTCGGGTATCCTAAAACGGGACGAGAAAGGGTTTATGGTTTGATTAGGATCCCCCTAATCAAACCCTAAACCCTATTCCTTGCTTCTCATTTAAAGGGGCAAGACAAAAAGACACCCTAGAGGGGCCGAGTGAACCCTTTTTGGGGGGACCGGGTATCCTAAAATGGGTCGGGAAAGGGTTTAGCGTTTGATTAGGCGGATCGCTACCGCGGATCCCCCTAATCAAACCCTAAACCCTTTCCCTTGCTTCTCATTCGAAGGCGGCAAGACAAAAAGACACCCTAGAGGGGCCGAGTGAACCCTTTTTGGGGGGACCGGGTATCCTAAAACGGGACGGGAAAGGGTTTAGGGTTTGATTAGGCGGACTGCTACCGCAGATCCCCCTAATCAAACCCTAAACCCTTTCCCTTACTTCTCAATCGAAGGCGGCAAGACAAAAAGACACCCTAGAGGCGTCGAGTGAACCTTTTTTTGGGGGGCCGGGTATCCTAAAACGGGACGGGAAAGGGTTTAGGGATTGATTAGGCGGACCGCTACCGCGGATCCCCCTAATCAAACTCTAAACCCTTTCCTTTGCTTCTCATTTGAAGGCGGCAAGACAAAAAGACACCCTAGAGGGGCCGAGTGAACCATTTTTTGAGGGGCCGGGTATCCTAAAACGGGACGGGAAAGGGTTTAGGGTTTGATTAGGCAGACTGCTACCGCGGATCCCCCTAATCAAACCCCAAACCCTTTCCCTTGCTTCTCATTCGAAGGCGGCAAGACAAAACGGCACCCAAGAGGGGCCGAGTGAACCCTTTTTGGGGGGACCGGGTATCCTAAAACGGGACTGGAAAGGGTTTAGGATTTGATTAGGCAGACCGCTACCGTGGATCCCCCTAATAAAACCCTAAACCGTTTCACTTGCTTCTCATATGAAGGCGGCAAAACAAAAAGACACCCTAGAGGGGCCGAGTGAACTCTTTTTTAGGGAGCCGGGTATCCTAAAACGAGACGGGAAAGGGTTTAGGATTTGATTAGGCGGACCGCTACCATGGATCCCTCTAATCAAACCCTAAACCCTTTCCCTTGCTTCTCATTCGAAGGCAGCAAGACAAAAAGACACCCTAGAGGGGCCGAGTGAACCCTTTTTTGGGGGGACAAGGTATCTTAAAACGGGACGGGAAAGAATTAAGGGTTTGATTAGGGGGGTTTTATTAGGATCCCCCTAATCAAACCCTAAACCCTATTCCTTGCTTCTCATTTGAAGGCGGCAAGACAAAAAGACACCCTAGAGGGGCCGAGTGAACCCTTTTTGGGGGGACCGGGTATCCTAAAATGGGACGGGAAAGGGTTTAGCGTTTGATTAGGCGGATCGCTGCCGCGGATCCCCCTAATCAAACCCTAAACCCTTTCCCTTGCTTCTCATTCGAAGGCGGCAAGACAAAAAGACACCCTAGAGGGGTCTAGTGAACCCTTTATGGGGGGACCGGGTATCCTAAAATGGGACGGGAAAGGGTTTAGCGTTTGATTAGGCGGATCGCTACCGCGGATCCCCCTAATCAAACCCTAAACCCTTTCCCTTGCTTCTCATTCGAAGGCGGCAAGACAAAAAGACACCCTAGAGGGGCCGAGTGAACCCTTTTTTGGGGGGCCGGGTATCCTAAAACGGGACGGGAAAGGATTTAGGGTTTGAGTAGGAGGACCGCTACCGCGGATCCCCCTAACCGAACCCTAAACCCTTTCCCTTGCTTCTCATTTAAAGGCGGCAAGACAAAAAGACACCCTAGAGGGGCCGAGTGAACCCTTTTTTGGGGGGTCGGGTATCCTAAAACGGGACGGGAAAGGGTTTAGGGTTTGATTAGGATCCCCCTAATCAAACCCTAAACCCTATTCCTTGCTTCTCATTTAAAGGCGGCAAGACAAAAAGACACCCTAGAGGGGCCGAGTGAACCCTTTTTGGGGGGACCGGGTATCCTAAAATGGGACGGGAAAGGGTTTAGCGTTTGATTAGGCGGATCGCTACCGCGGATCCCCCTAATCAAACCCTAAACCCTTTCCCTTGCTTCTCATTCGAAGGCGGCAAGACAAAAAGACACCCTAGAGGGGCCTAGTGAACCCTTTTTGGGGGGACCGGGTATCCTAAAACGGGACGGGAAAGGGTTTAGGGTTTGATTAGGCGGACTGCTACCGCAGATCCCCCTAATCAAACCCTAAACCCTTTCCCTTACTTCTCAATCGAAGGCGGCAAGACAAAAAGAAACCCTAGAGGCGCCGAGTGAACCCTTTTTGGGGGCGGGTATCCTAAACGGGACGGGAAAGGGTTTAGGGATTGATTAGGCGGACCGCTACCGCGGATCCCCCTAATCAAACTCTAAACCCTTTCCTTTGCTTCTCATTTGAAGGCGGCAAGACAAAAAGACACCCTAGAGGGGCCGAGTGAACCATTTTTGGGGGGCCGGGTATCCTAAAACGGGACGGGAAAGGGTTTAGGGTTTGATTAGGCAGACTGCTACCGCGGATCCCCCTAATCAAACCCCAAACCCTTTCCCTTGCTTCTCATTCGAAGGCGGCAAGACAAAACGACACCCAAGAGGGGCCGAGTGAACCCTTTTTGGGGGGACCGGGTATCCTAAAACGGGACTGGAAAGGGTTTAGGATTTGATTAGGCAGACCGCTACCGTGGATCCCCCTAATAAAACCCTAAACCCTATCACTTGCTTCTCATATGAAGGCGGCAAAACAAAAAGACACCCTAGAGGGGCCGAGTGAACTCTTTTTTAGGGAGCCGGGTATCCTAAAACGAGACGGGAAAGGGTTTAGGATTTGATTAGGCGGACCGCTACCATGGATCCCACTAATCAAACCCTAAACCCTTTCCCTTGCTTCTCATTCGAAGGCAGCAAGACAAAAAGACACCCTAGAGGGGCCGAGTGAACCCTTTTTTGGGGGGACAAGGTATCTTAAAACGGGACGGGAAAGAATTAAGGGTTTGATTAGGGGGGTTTTATTAGGATCCCCCTAATCAAACCCTAAACCCTATTCCTTGCTTCTAATTTGAAGGCGGCAAGACAAAAAGACACCCTAGAGGGGCCGAGTGAACCCTTTTTGGGGGGACCGGGTATCCTAAAATGGGACGGGAAAGGGTTTAGCGTTTGATTAGGCGGATCGCTACCGTGGATCCCCCTAATCAAACCCTAAACCCTTTCCCTTGCTTCTCATTCGAAGGCGGCAAGACAAAAAGACACCCTAGAGGGGCCTAGTGAACCCTTTTTGGGGGGACCGGGTATCCTAAAATGGGACGGGAAAGGGTTTAGCGTTTGATTAGGCGGATCGCTACCGCGGATCCCCCTAATCAAACCCTAAACCCTTTCCCTTGCTTCTCATTCGAAGGCGGCAAGACAAAAAGACACCCTAGAGGGGCCTATTGAACCCTTGTTGGGGGGACCGGGTATCCTAAAATGGGACGGGAAAGGATTTAGCGTTTGATTAGGCGGATCGCTACCGCGGATCCCCCTAATCAAACCCTAAACCCTTTCCCTTGCTTCTCATTCGAAGGCGGCAAGACAAAAAGACACCCTAGAGGGGCCTAGTGAACCCTTTTGGGGGGACCGGGTATCCTAAAACGGGACGGGAAAGGGTTTAGGGTTTGATTAGGCGGACTGCTACCGCAGATCCCCCTAATCAAACCCTTAACCCTTTCCCTTACTTCTCAATCGAAGGCGGCAAGACAAAAAGACACCCTAGAGGGGCCGAGTGAACCCTTTTTTGGGGGACCGGGTATCCTAAAATGGGACGGGAAAGGGTTTAGAGTTTGATTAGGCGGATCGCTACCGCGGATCCCCCTAATCAAACCCTAAACCCTTTCCCTTGCTTCTCATTCGAAGGCGGCAAGACAAAAAGACACCCTAGAGGGGCCGAGTGAACCCTTTTTTGGGGGGTCGGGTATCCTAAAACGGGACGGGAAAGGGTTTAGGGTTTGATTAGGATCCCCCTAATCAAACCCTAAACCCTATTCCTTGCTTCTCATTTAAAGGCGGCAAGACAAAAAGACACCCTGGAGGGGCCGAGTGAACCCTTTTTGGGGGGCCGGGTATCCTAAAATGGGACGGGAAAGGGTTTAGCGTTTGATTAGGCGGATCGCTACCGCGGATCCCCCTAATCAAACCCTAAACCCTTTCCCTTGCTTCTCATTCGAAGGCGGCAAGACAAAAAGACACCCTAGAGGGGCCGAGTGAACCCTTTTTGGGGGACCGGGTATCCTAAAAAGGGACGGGAAAGGGTTTAGGGTTTGATTAGGCGGACTGCTACCGCAGATCCCCCTAATCAAACCCTAAACCCTTTCCCTTACTTCTCAATCGAAGGCGGCAAGACAAAAAGACACCCTAGAGGCGCCGAGTGAACCCTTTTTTGGGGGGCCGGGTATCCTAAAACGGGACGGGAAAGGGTTTAGGGATTGATTAGGCGGACCGCTACCGCGGATCCCCCTAATCAAACTCTAAACCCTTTCCTTTGCTTCTCATTTGAAGGCGGAAAGACAAAAAGACACCCTAGAGGGGCCGAGTGAACCATTTTTTGAGGGGCCGGGTATCCTAAAACGGGACGGGAAAGGGTTTAGGGTTTGATTAGGCAGACTGCTACCGCGGATCCCCCTAATCAAACCCCAAACCCTTTCCCTTGCTTCTCATTCGAAGGCGGCAAGACAAAACGACACCCAAGAGGGGCCGAGTGAACCCTTTTTGGGGGGACCGGGTATCCTAAAACGGGACTGGAAAGGGTTTAGGATTTGATTAGGCAGACCGCTACCGTGGATCCCCCTAATAAAACCCTAAACCCTTTCACCTGCTTCTCATATGAAGGCGGCAAAACAAAAAGACACCCTAGAGGGGCCGAGTGAACTCTTTTTTAGGGAGCCGGGTATCCTAAAACGGGACGGGAAAGGGTTTAGGATTTGATTAGGCGGACCGCTACCATGGATCCCTCTAATCAAACCCTAAACCCTTTCCCTTGCTTCTCATTCGAAGGCGGCAAGACAAAAAGACACCCTAGAGGGGCCGAGTGAACCGTTTTTGGGGGGACAAGGTATCCTAAAACGGGACGGGAAAGGGTTTAGGGTTTTATTAGGATCTCCCTAATCAAACCCTAAACCCTATTCCTTGCTTCTCATTTGAAGGCGGCAAGACAAAAAGACACTCTAGAGGGGCCGAGTGAACCCTTTTTGAGGGGCCGGGTATCCTAAAATGGGACGGGAAAGGGGATAGGGTTTGATTAGGCGGACCGCTACCGCGGATCCCCCTAATCAAACCCTAAACCCTTTCCCTTGCTTCTCATTCGAAGGGTGCAAGACAAAAAGACACCCTAGAGGGGCCTAGTGAACTCTTTTTGGGGGGACCGGGTATCCTAAAACGGGACGGGAAAGGGTTTAGGGTTTGATTAGGCGGACTGCTACAGCAGATCCCCCTAATCAAACCCTAAACCCTTTCCCTTACTTCTCAATCGAAGGCGGCAAGACAAAAAGACACCCTAGAGGCGCCGAGTGAACCCTTTTTTGAGGGGCCGGGTATCCTAAAATGGGACGGGAAAGGGGATAGGGTTTGATTAGGCGGACCGCTACCGTGGATCCCCCTAATCAAACCCTAAACCCTTTCCCTTGCTTCTCATTCGAAGGCGGCAAGACAAAAAGACACCCTAGAGGGGCCTAGTGAACCCTTTTTGGGGGGACCGGGTATCCTAAAACGGGACGGGAAAGGGTTTAGGGTTTGATTAGGCGGACTGCTACCGCAGATCCCCCTAATCAAACCCTAAACCCTTTCCCTTACTTCTCAATCGAAGGCGGCAAGACAAAAAGACACCCTAGAGGCGCCGAGTGAAACCTTTTTTGGGGGGCCGGGTATCCTAAAACGGGACGGGAAAGGGTTTAGGGATTGATTAGGCGGACCGCTACCGCGGATCCCCCTAATCAAACCCTAAGCCCTTTCCTTTGCTTCTCATTTGAAGGCGGCAAGACAAAAAGACACCCTAGTGGGGCCGAGTGAACCATTTTTTGAGGGGCCGGGTATCCTAAAACGGGATGGGAAAGGGTTTAGGGTTTGATTAGGCAGACTGCTACCATGGATCCCCCTAATCAAACCCCAAACCTTTTCCCTTGCTTCTCATTCGAAGGCGGCAAGACAAAACGACACCCAAGAGGGGCCGAGTGAACCCTTTTTGGGGGGACCGGGTATCCTAAAACGGGACTGGAAAGGGTTTAGGATTTGATTAGGCAGACCGCTACCGCGGATCCCTCTAATAAAACCCTAAACCCTTTCACTTGCTTCTCATTTGAAGGTGGCAAAACAAAAAGACACCCTAGAGGGGCCGAGTGAACTCTTTTTTGGGGGGCCGGGTATCCTAAAACGGGACGGGAAAGGGTTTAGGATTTGATTAGGCGGACCGCTACCATGGATCCCTCTAATCAAACCCTAAACCCTTTCCCTTGCTTCTCATTCGAAGGCGGCAAGACAAAAAGACACCCTAGAGGGGCCGAGTGAACTCTTTTTTGGGGGGCCGGGTATCCTAAAACGGGACGGGAAAAGGGTTTAGGGTTTGATTAGGCGGACCGCTACCGCGGATCCCCCTAATCAAACCCTAAACCCTTTTAATTGCTTCTCCTTTGAAGGCGGCAAAACAAAAAGACACCCTAGAGGGCCCGAGTGAACCCTTTTTGGGGGGCCGGGTATCCTAAAACGGGACTGGAAAGGGTTTAGGGTTTGATTAGGCAGACCACTACCGCGGATCCCCCTAATTAAACACTAAACCCTTTCACTTGCTTCTCATTTGAAGGTGACAAGACAAAAAAGACACCCTAGAGGGGCCGAGTGAACCCTTTTTGGGGGGCCGGGTATCCTAAAACGGGACTGGAAAGGGTTTAGGGTTTGATTAGGCAGACCGCTACCGCGGATCCCCTTAATCAAACCCTAAACCCTTTCACTTGCTTCTCATTTGAAGCCAACAAGACAAAAAGACACCCTAGAGGGGCCGAGTGAACCCTTTTTTGGGGGGCCGGTTATCCTAAAACGGGACGGGAAAGGGTTTAGGGTTTGATTAGGATCCCCCTAATCAAACTTTAAACCATATTCCTTGCTTCTCATTTGAAGGCGACAAGACAAAACGACACCCTAGAGGGGCCGAGTGAACCCTTTTTGGGGGGCCGGGTATCCTAAAACGTGACGGGAAAGGGGATAGGGTTTGATTAGGCAGACCGCTATAGTGGATCCCCCTAATCAAACCCTAAACCCTTTCCCTTGCTTCTCATTCGAAGTCGGCAAGACAAATAGACACCCTAGAGGGGCCGAGTGAAACCTTTTTGGGGGGACCGGGTATCCTAAAACGGGACGGGAAAAGGTTTAGGGTTTTATTAAGCGGACTGCTACCGCAGATCCCCCTAATCAAACCCTAAACCCTTTCCCTTACATCTCAATCGAAGGCGGCAAGACAAAAAGACACCCTAGAGGGGCCGAGTGAACCTTTTTTTGGGGGGCCGGGTATCCTAAAACGGGACGGGAAAGGGTTTAGGATATGATTAGGCGGACCGCTACTATGGATCCCTCTAATCAAACCCTAAACCCTTTCCCTTGCTTCTCATTCGAAGGCGGCAAGACAAAAAGACACCCTAGAGGGGCCGAGTGAACCCTTTTTAGGGGGACAAGGTATCCTAAAACGGGACTGGAAAGGGTTTAGGGTTTGATTAGGATCCCCCTAATCAAACCCTAAACCCTATTCCTTGCTTCTCATTTAAAGGCGGCAAGACAAAAAGACACCCTAGAGGGGCCGAGTGAACCCTTTTTGAGGAGCCGGGTATCCTAAAATAGGACGGGAAAGGGGATAGGGTTTGATTAGGTGGGCCGCTTCCGCAGATCCCCCTAATCAAACCCTAAACCCTTTCCCTTGCTTCTCATTCGAAGACGGCAAGACAAAAAGACACCCTAGAGGGGCCGAGTGAACCCTTTTTAGGGGGACAAGGTATCCTAAAACGGGACTGGAAAGGGTTTAGGGTTTGATTAGGATCCCCCTAATCAAACCCTAAACCCTATTCCTTGCTTCTCATTTAAAGGCGGCAAGACAAAAAGACACCCTAGAGGGGCCTAGTGAACCCTTTTTGGGGGGACCGGGTATCCTAAAACGGGACGGGAAAGGGTTTAGGGTTTGATTAGGCGGACTGCTACCGCAGATCCCCCTAATCAAACCTTAAACCCTTTCCCTTACTTCTCAATCGAAGGCGGCAAGACAAAAAGACACCCTAGAAGGGCCGAGTGAACCCTTTTTTGGGGGGTCGGGTATCCTAAAACGGGACGGGAAAGGGTTTAGGGTTTGATTAGGATCCCCCTAATCAAACCCTAAACCCTATTCCTTGCTTCTCATTTAAAGGCGGCACGACAAAAAGGCACCCTAGAGGGGCCGAGTGAACCCTTTTTGGGGGGCCGGGTATCCTAAAATGGGACGGGAAAGGGTTTAGCGTTTGATTAGGCGGATCGCTACCGCGGATCCCCCTAATCAAACCCTAAACCCTTTCCCTTGCTTCTCATTCGAAGGCGGCGAGACAAAAAGACACCCTAGAGGGGCCTAGTGAACCCTTTTTGGGGGGACCGGGTATCCTAAAACGGGACGGAAAAGGGTTTAGGGTTTGATTAGGCGTACTGCTACCGCAGATCGCCCTAATCAAACCCTAAACCCTTTCCCTTACTTCTCAATCGAAGGCGGCAAGACAAAAAGACACCCTAGAGGCGCCGAGTGAACCCTTTTTTGGGGGGCCGGGTATCCTAAAACGGGACGGGAAAGGGTTTATGGATTGATTAGGCGGACCGCTACCGCGGATCACCCTAATCAAACCCTAAGCCCTTTCCTTTGCTTCTCATTTGAAGGCGGCAAGACAAAAAGACACCCTAGTGGGGCCGAGTGAACCATTTTTTGAGGGGCCGGGTATCCTAAAACGGGACGGGAAAGGGTTTAGGGTTTGATTAGGCAGACTGCTACCGTGGATCCCCCTAATCAAACCCCAAACCTTTTCCCTTGCTTCTCATTCGAAGGCGGCAAGACAAAACGACACACAAGAGGGGCCGAGTGAACCCTTTTTGGGGGGACCGGGTATCCTAAAACGGGACTGGAAAGGGTTTAGGATTTGATTAGGCAGACCGCTACCGCGAATCCCTCTAATAAAACCCTAAACCCTTTCACTTGCTTCTCATTTGAAGGTGGCAAAACAAAAAGACACCCTAGAGGGGCCGAGTGAACTCTTTTTTGGGGGGCCCGGTATCCTAAAACGGGACGGGAAAGGGTTTAGGATTTGATTAGGCGGACCGCTACCATGGATCCCTCTAATCAAACCCTAAACCCTTTCCCTTGCTTCTCATTCGAAGGCGGCAAGACAAAAAGACACCCTAGAGGGGCCGAGTGAACCCTTTTTGGGGGGACAAGGTATCCTAAAACGGGACGGGAAAGGGTTTAGGGTTTTATTAGGATCTCCCTAATCAAACCCTAAACCCTATTCCTTGCTTCTCATTTGAAGGCGGCAAGACAAAAAGACACCCTAGAGGGGCCGAGTGAACCCTTTTTGAGGGCCGGGTATCCTAAAACGGGACGGGAAAGGGGATAGGGTTTGATTAGGCGGACCGCTACCGCGGATCCCCCTAATCAAACCCTAAACCCTTTCCCTTGCTTCTCATTCGAAGGCGGCAAGACAAAAAGACACCCTAGAGGGGCCGAGTGAACCCTTTTTTGGGGGGTCGGGTATCCTAAAACGGGACGGGAAAGGGTTTAGCGTTTGATTAGGCGGATCGCTACCGCGGATCCCCCTAATCAAACCCTAAACCCTTTCCCTTGCTTCTCATTCGAAGGCGGCAAGACAAAAAGACACTCTAGAGGGGCCTAGTGAACCCTTTTTGGGGGGACCGGGTATCCTATAACGGGACGGGAAAGGGTTTAGGGTTTGATTAGGCGGACTGCTACCGCAGATCCCCCTAATCAAACCCTAAACCCTTTCCCTTACTTCTCAATCGAAGGCGGCAAGACAAAAAGACACCCTAGTGGGGCCGAGTGAACCATTTTTTAAGGGGTCGGGTATCCTAAAACGGGACTGGAAAGGGTTTAGGATTTGATTAGGCAGACCGCTACCGCGGATCCCTCTAATAAAACCCTAAACCCTTTCACTTGCTTCTCATTTAAAGGTGGCAAAACAAAAAGACACCCTAGAGGGGCCGAGTGAACTCTTTTTTGGGGGGCCGGGTATCCTAAAACGGGACGGGAAAGGGTTTAGGATTTGATTAGGCGGACCGCTACCATGGATCCCTCTAATCAAACCCTAAACCCTTTCCCTTGCTTCTCATTCGAAGGCGGCAAGACAAAAAGACACCCTAGAGGGGCCGAGTGAACCCTTTTTGGGGGGACAAGGTATCCTAAAACGGGACGGGAAAGGGTTTAGGGTTTTATTAGGATCTCCCTAATCAAACCCTAAACCCTATTCCTTGCTTCTCATTTGAAGGCGGCAAGACAAAAAGACACCCTAGAGGGGCCGAGTGAACCCTTTTTGAGGGCCGGGTATCCTAAAACGGGACGGGAAAGGGGATAGGGTTTGATTAGGCGGACCGCTACCGCGGATCCCCCTAATCAAACCCTAAACCCTTTCCCTTGCTTCTCATTCGAAGGCGGCAAGACAAAAAGACACCCTAGAGGGGCCGAGTGAACCCTTTTTTGGGGGGTCGGGTATCCTAAAACGGGACGGGAAAGGGTTTAGGGTTTGATTAGGATCCCCCTAATCAAACCCTAAACCCTATTCCTTGCTTCTCATTTAAAGGCGGCAAGACAAAAAGACACCCTAGAGGGGCCGAGTGAACCCTTTTTGGGGGGCCGGGTATCCTAAAATGGGACCGGAAAGGGTTTAGCGTTTGATTAGGCGGATCGCTACCGCGGATCCCCCTAATCAAACCCTAAACCCTTTCCCTTGCTTCTCATTCGAAGGCGGCAAGACAAAAAGACACCCTAGAGGGGCCTAGTGAACCCTTTTTGGGGGGACCGGGTATCCTAAAACGGGACGGGAAAGGGTTTAGGGTTTGATTAGGCGGACTGCTACCGCAGATCCCCCTAATCAAACCCTAAACCCTTTCCCTTACTTCTCAATCGAAGGCGGCAAGACAAAAAGACACCCTAGTGGGGCCGAGTGAACCATTTTTTAAGGGGTCGGGTATCCTAAAACGGGACTGGAAAGGGTTTAGGATTTGATTAGGCAGACCGCTACCGCGGATCCCTCTAATAAAACCCTAAACCCTTTCACTTGATTCTCATTTAAAGGTGGCAAAACAAAAAGACACCCTAGAGGGGCCGAGTGAACTCTTTTTTGGGGGGCCGGGTATCCTAAAACGGGACGGGAAAGGGTTTGGGATTTGATTAGGCGGACCGCTACCATGGATCCCTCTAATCAAACCCTAAACCCTTTCCCTTGCTTCTCATTCGAAGGCGGCAACACAAAAAGACACCCTAGAGGGGCCGAGTGAACCCTTTTTGGGGGGACAAGGTATCCTAAAACGGGACGGGAAAGGGTTTAGGGTTTTATTAGGATCTCCCTAATCAAACCCTAAACCCTATTCCTTGCTTCTCATTTGAAGGAGGCAAGACAAAAAGTCACCCTAGAGGGGCCGAGTGAACCCTTTTTGAGGGGCCGGGTATCCTAAAACGGGACGGGAAAGGGGATAGGGTTTGATTAGGCGGACCGCTACCGCGGATCCCCCTAATCAAACCCTAAACCCTTTCCCTTACTTCTCATTCGAAGGCGGCAAGACAAAACGACACCCAAGAGGGGCCGAGTGAACCCTTTTTGGGGGAACCGGGTATCCTAAAGCGGGATGGGAAAGGGTTTAGGGTTTGATTAGGCAGACCGCTACCGCGGATCCCTCTAATATAACCCTAAACCCTTTCACTTGCTTCTCATTTGAAGGTGGCAAAACAAAAAGACACCCTAGAGGGGCCGAGTGAACTCTTTTTTGGGGGGCCGGGTATCCTAAAACAGGACGGGAAAGGGTTTAGGATTTGATTAGGCGGACCGCTACCATGGATCCCTCTAATCAAACCCTAAACCCTTTCCCTTGCTTCTCATTCGAAGGCGACAAGACAAAAAGACACCCTTGAGGGGCCGAGTGAACCCTTTTTGGGGGGACAAGGTATCCTAAAACGGGACGGGAAAGGGTTTAGGGTTTTATTAGGATCTCCCTAATCAAACCCTAAACCCTATTCCTTGCTTCTCATTTGAAGGCGGCAAGACAAAAAGACACCCTAGAGGGGCCGAGTGAACCCTTTTGAGGGGGCGGGTATCCTAAACGGGACGGGAAAGGGGATAGGGTTTGATTAGGCGGACCGCTACCGCGGATCCCCCTAATCAAACCCTAAACCCTTTCCCTTGCTTCTCATTCGAAGGCGGCAAGACAAAAAGACACCCTAGAGGGGCCTAGTGAACCCTTTTTGGGGGGACCGGGTATCCTAAAACGGGACGGGAAAGGGTTTAGGGTTTGATTAGGCGGACTGCTACCGCAGATCCCCCTAATCAAACCCTAAACCCTTTCACTTGCTTCTCATTTGATGGTGGCAAAACAAAAAGACACCCTAGAGGGGCCGAGTGAACTCTTTTTTGGGGGGCCGGGTATCCTAAAACGGGACGGGAAAGGGTTTAGGATTTGATTAGGCGGACCGCTACCATGGATCCCTCTAATCAAACCCTAAACCCTTTCCCTTGCTTCTCATTCGAAGGCGACAAGACAAAAAGACACCCTAGAGGGGCCGAGTGAACCCTTTTTGGGGGGACAAGGTATCCTAAAACGGGACGGGAAAGGGTTTAGGGTTTTATTAGGATCTCCCTAATCAAACCCTAAACCCTATTCCTTGCTTCTCATTTGAAGGAGGCAAGACAAAAAGACACCCTAGAGGGGCCGAGTGAACCCTTTTTGAGGGGCCGGGTATCCTAAAACGGGACGGGAAAGGTGATAGGGTTTGATTAGGCGGACCGCTACCGCGGATCCCCCTAATCAAACCCTAAACCCTTTCCCTTGCTTCTCATTCGAAGGCGGCAAGACAAAAAGACACCCTAGAGGGGCCTAGTGAACCCTTTTTGGGGGGACCGGGTATCCTAAAACGGGACGGGAAAGGGTTTAGGGTTTGATTAGGCGGACTGCTACCGCAGATCCCCCTAATCAAACCCTAAACCCTTTCCCTTACTTCTCAATCGAAGGCGGCAAGACAAAAAGACACCCTAGAGGCGCCGAGTGAACCCTTTTTTGGGGGGCCGGGTATCCTAAAACGGGACGGGAAAGGGTTTAGGGATTGATTAGGCGGACCGCTACCGCGGACCGCTACCGCGGATCCCCCTAATCAAACCCTAAACCCTTTCCTTTGCTTCTCATTTGAAGGCGGCAAGACAAAAAGACACCCTAGTGGGGCCGAGTGAACCATTTTTTAAGGGGTCGGGTATCCTAAAACGGGACTGGAAAGGGTTTAGGATTTGATTAGGCAGACCGCTACCGCGGATCCCTCTAATAAAACCCTAAACCCTTTCACTTGCTTCTCATTTAAAGGTGGCAAAACAAAAAGACACCCTAGAGGGGCCGAGTGAACTCTTTTTTGGGGGGCCGGGTATCCTAAAACGGGACGGGAAAGGGTTTGGGATTTGATTAGGCGGACCGCTACCATGGATCCCTCTAATCAAACCCTAAACCCTTTCCCTTGCTTCTCATTCGAAGGTGGCAACACAAAAAGACACCCTAGAGGGGCCGAGTGAACCCTTTTTGGGGGGACAAGGTATCCTAAAACGGGACGGGAAAGGGTTTAGGGTTTTATTAGGATCTCCCTAATCAAACCCTAAACCCTATTCCTTGCTTCTCATTTGAAGGCGGCAAGACAAAAAGTCACCCTAGAGGGGCCGAGTGAACCCTTTTTGAGGGGCCGGGTATCCTAAAACGGGACGGGAAAGGGGATAGGGTTTGATTAGGCGGACCGCTACCGCGGATCCCCCTAATCAAACCCTAAACCCTTTCCCTTACTTCTCATTCGAAGGCGGCAAGACAAAACGACACCCAAGAGGGGCCGAGTGAACCCTTTTTGGGGGGACCGGGTATCCTAAAACGGGACTGGAAAGGGTTTAGGATTTGATTAGGCAGACCGCTACCGCGGATCCCTCTAATATAACCCTAAACCCTTTCACTTGCTTCTCATTTGAAGGTGGCAAAACAAAAAGACACCCTAGAGGAGCCGAGTGAACTCTTTTTTGGGGGGCCGGGTATCCTAAAACGGGACGGGAAAGGGTTTAGGGTTTGATTAGGCGGACTGCTACCGCAGATCCCCCTAATCAAACCCTAAACCCTTTCCCTTACTTCTCAATCGAAGGCGGCAAGACAAAAAGACACCCTAGTGGGGCCGAGTGAACCATTTTTTAAGGGGTCGGGTATCCTAAAACGGGACTGGAAAGGGTTTAGGATTTGATTAGGCAGACCGCTACCGCGGATCCCTCTAATAAAACCCTAAACCCTTTCACTTGATTCTCATTTAAAGGTGGCAAAACAAAAAGACACCCTAGAGGGGCCGAGTGAACTCTTTTTTGGGGGGCCGGGTATCCTAAAACGGGACGGGAAAGGGTTTGGGATTTGATTAGGCGGACCGCTACCATGGATCCCTCTAATCAAACCCTAAACCCTTTCCCTTGCTTCTCATTCGAAGGCGGCAACACAAAAAGACACCCTAGAGGGGCCGAGTGAACCCTTTTTGGGGGGACAAGGTATCCTAAAACGGGACGGGAAAGGGTTTAGGGTTTTATTAGGATCTCCCTAATCAAACCCTAAACCCTATTCCTTGCTTCTCATTTGAAGGAGGCAAGACAAAAAGTCACCCTAGAGGGGCCGAGTGAACCCTTTTTGAGGGGCCGGGTATCCTAAAACGGGACGGGAAAGGGGATAGGGTTTGATTAGGCGGACCGCTACCGCGGATCCCCCTAATCAAACCCTAAACCCTTTCCCTTACTTCTCATTCGAAGGCGGCAAGACAAAACGACACCCAAGAGGGGCCGAGTGAACCCTTTTTGGGGGGACCGGGTATCCTAAAACGGGACTGGAAAGGGTTTAGGATTTGATTAGGCAGACCGCTACCGCGGATCCCTCTAATATAACCCTAAACCCTTTCACTTGCTTCTCATTTAAAGGTGGCAAAACAAAAAGACACCCTAGAGGGGCCGAGTGAACTCTTTTTTGGGGGGCCGGGTATCCTAAAACGGGACGGGAAAGGGTTTGGGATTTGATTAGGCGGACCGCTACCATGGATCCCTCTAATCAAACCCTAAACCCTTTCCCTTGCTTCTCATTCGAAGGTGGCAACACAAAAAGACACCCTAGAGGGGCCGAGTGAACCCTTTTTGGGGGGACAAGGTATCCTAAAACGGGACGGGAAAGGGTTTAGGGTTTTATTAGGATCTCCCTAATCAAACCCTAAACCCTATTCCTTGCTTCTCATTTGAAGGCGGCAAGACAAAAAGTCACCCTAGAGGGGCCGAGTGAACCCTTTTGAGGGGCGGGTATCCTAAAACGGGACGGGAAAGGGGATAGGGTTTGATTAGGCGGACCGCTACCGCGGATCCCCCTAATCAAACCCTAAACCCTTTCCCTTACTTCTCATTCGAAGGCGGCAAGACAAAACGACACCCAAGAGGGGCCGAGTGAACCCTTTTTGGGGGAACCGGGTATCCTAAAACGGGACTGGAAAGGGTTTAGGATTTGATTAGGCAGACCGCTACCGCGGATCCCTCTAATATAACCCTAAACCCTTTCACTTGCTTCTCATTTGAAGGTGGCAAAACAAAAAGACACCCTAGAGGAGCCGAGTGAACTCTTTTTTGGGGGGCCGGGTATCCTAAAACGGGACGGGAAAGGGTTTAGGGATTGATTAGGCGGACCGCTACCGCGGATCCCCCTAATCAAACCCTAAACCCTTCCCTTTGCTTCTCATTTGAAGGCGGGAAGACAAAAAGACACCCTAGTGGGGCCGAGTGAACCATTTTTTGAGGGGCCGGGTATCCTAAAACGGGACGGGAAAGGGTTTAGGGTTTGATTAGGCAGACTGCTACCGCGGATCCCCCTAATCAAACCCCAAACCCTTTACCTTTCTTCTCATTCGAAGGCGGCAAGACAAAACGACACCCAAGAGGGGCCGAGTGAACCCTTTTTGGGGGGACCGGGTATCGTAAAACGGGACTGGAAAGGGTTTAGGATTTGATTAGGCAGACCGCTACCGCGGATCCCTCTAATAAAACCCTAAACCCTTTCACTTGCTTCTCATTTGAAGGTGGCAAAACAAAAAGACACCCTAGAGGGGCCGAGTGAACTCTTTTTTGGGGGGCCGGGTATCCTAAAACGGGATGGGAAAGGGTTTAGGATTTGATTAGGCGGACCGCTACCATGGATCCCTCTAATCAAACCCTAAACCCTTTCCCTTGCTTCTCATTCGAAGACGGCAAGACGGCAAGACACCCTAGAGGGGCCGAGTGAACCCTTTTTGGGGGGACAAGGTATCCTAAAACGGGACGGGAAAGGGTTTAGGGTTTTATTAGGATCTCCCTAATCAAACCCTAAACCCTATTCCTTGCTTCTCATTTGAAGGCGGCAAGACAAAAAGACACCCTAGAGGGGCCGAGTGAACCCTTTTTTAGGGGCCGGGTATCCTAAAACGGGACGGGAAAGGGGATAGGGTTTGATTAGGCGGACCGCTACCGCGGATCCCCCTAATCAAACCCTAAACCCTTTCCCTTGCTTCTCATTCGAAGGCGGCAAGAAAAAAAGACACCCTAGAGGGGCCTAGTGAACCCTTTTTGGGGGGACCGGTTATCCTAAAACGGGACGGGAAAGGGTTTAGGGTTTGATTACGCGGACTGCTACCGCAGATCCCCCTAATCAAACCCTAAACCCTTTCCCTTACTTCTCAATCGAAGGCGGCAAGACAAAAAGACACCCTAGAGGGGCCGAGTGAACCCTTTTTTGGGGGACCGGGTATCCTAAAATAGGACGGGAAAGGGTTTAGATTTAGATTAGGCGGATCGCTACCGCGGATCCCCCTAATTGAACCCTAAACCCTATTCCTTGCTTCTCATTTGAAGGCGGCAAGACAAAAAGACACCCTAGAGGGGCCGAGTGAACCCTTTTTTAGGGGCCGGGTATCCTAAAACGGGACGGGAAAGGGGATAGGGTTTGATTAGGCGGACCGCTACCGCGGATCCCCCTAATCAAACCCTAAACCCTTTCCCTTGCTTCTCATTCGAAGGCGGCAAGATAAAAAGACACCCTAGAGGGGCCTAGTGAACCCTTTTTGGGGGGACCGGGTATCCTAAAACGGGACGGGAAAGGGTTTAGGGTTTGAGTAGGCGGACCGCTACCGCGGATCCCCCTAACCAAACCCTAAACTCTTTCCCTTGCTTCTCATTTGAAGGCGACAAGACAAAAAAGACACCCTAGAGGGCCGAGTGAACCCTTTTTTGGGTGGCCGGGTATCCTAAAATGGGACTGGAAAGGGTTTAGGATTTTATTAGGCAGACCGCTACCGCGGATCCCCCTAATCAAACCCTAAACCCTTTCACTTGCTTCTCGTTTGAATGCGGCACAAAAGAAGACACCCTAGAGGGATCGAGTGAACCCTTTTTTGGGGGGCCGGGTATCCTAAGCTAGGACGGGAAAGGGTTTAGGATTTGATTAGGCGGACCGCTACCATGGATCCCTCTAATCAAACCCTAAACCCTTTCCCTTGCTTCTCATTCGAAGACGGCAAGACAAAAAGACACCCTAGAGGGGCCGAGTGAACCCTTTTTGGGGGGACAAGGTATCCTAAAATGGGACGGGAAAGGGTTTAGGGTTTTATTAGGATCCCCCTAATCAAACCTTAAACCCTATTCCTTGCTTCTCATTTGAAGGCGGCAAGACAAAAAGACACCCTAGAGGGGCCGAGTGAACCCTTTTTGGGGGGACAAGGTATCCTAAAACGGGACGGGAAAGGGTTTAGGGTTTTATTAGGATCTCCCTAATCAAACCCTAAACCCTATTCCTTGCTTCTCATTTGAAGGCGGCAAGACAAAAAGACACCCTAGAGGGGCCGAGTGAACCCTTTTTGAGGGGCCGAGTATCCTAAAACGGGACGGGAAAGGGGATAGGGTTTGATTAGGTGGACCGCTACCGCGGATCCCCCTAATCAAACCCTAAACCCTTTCCCTTGCTTCTCATTCGAAGGCGGAAGACAAAAAGACACCCTAGAGGGGCCTAGTGAACCCTTTTTGGGGGACCGGTTATCCTAAAACGGGACGGGAAAGGGTTTAGGGTTTGATTAGGCGGACTGCTACCGCAGATCCCCCTAATCAAACCCTAAACCCTTTCCCTTACTTCTCAATCGAAGGCGGCAAGACAAAAAGACACCCTAGAGGCGCCGAGTGAACCCTTTTTTGGGGGGTCGGGTATCCTAAAACGGGACGGGGAAGGGTTTAGGGATTGATTAGGCGGACCGCTACCGCGGATCCCCCTAATCAAACCCTAAACCCTTTCCTTTGCTTTTCATTTAAAGGCGGCAAGACAAAAAGACACCCTAGAGGGGCCGAGTGAACCATTTTTTGAGGGGCCGGGTATCCTAAAACGGGACGGAAAAGGGTTTAGGGTTTGATTAGGCAGACTACTACCGCGGACCCCCCTAATCAAACCCCAAACCCTTTCCCTTGCTTCTCATTCGAAGGCGGCAAGACAAAACGACACCCAAGAGGGGCCGAGTGAACCCTTTTTGGGGGGACCGGGTATCCTAAAACGGGACTGGAAAGGGTTTAGGATTTGATTAGGCGGACCGCTACCGCGGATCCCTCTAATAAAACCCTAAACCCTTTCACTTGCTTCTCATTTGAAGGTGGCAAAACAAAAAGACACCCTAGAGGGGCCGAGTGAACCCTTTTTTGGGGGGCCGGGTATCCTAAAACGGGACGGGAAAGGGTTTAGGGATTGATTAGGCGGACCGCTACCGCGGATCCCCCTAATCAAACCCTAAACCCGTCCCTTTGCTTCTCATTTGAAGGCGGCAAGACAAAAAGACACCCTAGTGGGGCCGAGTGAACCATTTTTTGAGGGGTCGGGTATCCTAAAACGGGACGGGAAAGGGTTTAGGGTTTGATTAGGCAGACTACTACCGCGGATCCCCCTAATCAAACCCCAAACCCTTTCCCTTGCTTCTCATTCGAAGGCGGCAAGACAAAACGACACCCAAGAGGGGCCGAGTGTACCCTTTTTGGGGGGACCGGGTATCCTAAAACGGGACCGGAAAGGGTTTAGGATTTGATTAGGCAGACCGCTACCGCGGATCCCTCTAATAAAACCCTAAACCCTTTCACTTGCTTCTCATTTGAAGGTGGCAAAACAAAAAGACACCCTAGAGGGGCCGAGTGAACTCTTTTTTGGGGGGTCGGGTATCCTAAAACGGGACGGGAAAGGGTTTAGGATTTGATTAGGCGGACCGCTACCATGGATCCCTCTAATCAAACCCTAAACCCTTTCCCTTGCTTCTCATTCGAAGGCGGCAAGACAAAAAGACACCCTAGAGGGGCCGAGTGAACCCTTTTTGGGGGGACAAGGTATCCTAAAACGGGACGGGAAAGGGTTTAGGGATTTATTAGGATATCCCTAATCAAACCCTAAACCCTATTCCTTGCTTCTCATTTGAAGGCGGCAAGACAAAAAGACACCCTAGAGGGGCCGAGTGAACCCTTTTTGAGGGGCCGGGTATCCTAAAACGGGACGGGAATGGGGATAGGGTTTGATTAGGCGGACCGCTACCGCGGATCCCCCTAATCAAACCCTAAACCCTTTCCCTTGCTTCTCATTCGAAGGCGGCAAGACAAAAAGACACCCTAGAGGGGCCTAGTGAACCCTTTTTGGGGGGACCGGTTATCCTAAAACGGGACGGGAAAGGGTTTAGGGTTTGATTAGGCGGACTGCTACCCCAGATCCCCCTAATCAAACCCTAAACCCTTTCCCTTACTTCTCAATCGAAGGCGGCAAGACACAAAGACACCCTAGAGGGGCCGAGTGAACCCTTTTTTGGGGGACCGGGTATCCCCAAATGGGGCGGGAAAGGGTTTAGATTTAGATTAGGCGGATCGCTACCGCGGATCCCCCTAATTTAACCCTAAACCCTATTCCTTGCTTCTCATTTGAAGGCGGCAAGACAAAAAGACACCCTAGAGGGGCCGAGTGAACCCTTTTTGAGGGGCCGGGTATCCTAAAACGGGACGGGAAAGGGGATAGGGTTTGATTAGGCGGACCACTACCGCGGATCCCCCTAATCAAACCCTAAACCCTTTCCCTTGCTTCTCATTCGAAGGCGGCAAGATAAAAAGACACCCTAGAGGGGCCTAGTGAACCCTTTTTGGGGGGACCGGGTATCCTAAAACGGGACTGGAAAGGGTTTAGGATTTGATTAGGTGGACCGCTACCGCGGATCCCTCTAATAAAACCCTAAACCCTTTCACTTGCTTCTCATTTGAAGGTGGCAAAACAAAAAGACACCCTAGAGGGGCCGAGTGAACCCTTTTTTAGGGGGCCGGGTATCCTAAAACGGGACGGGAAAGGGTTTAGGGATTGATTAGGCGGACCGCTACCGCGGATCCCCCTAATCAAACCCTAAACCCGTCCCTTTGCTTCTCATTTGAAGGCGGCAAGACAAAAAGACACCCTAGTGGGGCCGAGTGAACCATTTTTGAGGGGCGGGTATCCTAAAACGGGACGGGGAAAGGGTTTAGGGTTTGATTAGGCAGACTACTACCGCGGATCCCCCTAATCAAACCCCAAACCCTTTCCCTTGCTTCTCATTCGAAGGCGGCAAGACAAAACGACACCCAAGAGGGGCCGAGTGAACCCTTTTTGGGGGGACCGGGTATCCTAAAACGGGATGGGAAAGGGTTTAGGGTTTGATTAGGCAGACCGCTACCGCGGATCCCTCTAATAAAACCCTAAACCCTTTCACTTGCTTCTCATTTGAAGGTGGCAAAACAAAAAGACACCCTAGAGGGGCCGAGTGAACTCTTTTTTGGGGGGTCGGGTATCCTAAAACGGGACGGGAAAGGGTTTAGGATTTGATTAGGCGGACCGCTACCATGGATCCCTCTAATCAAACCCTAAACCCTTTCCCTTGCTTCTCATTCGAAGGCGGCAAGACAAAAAGACACCCAAGAGGGGCCGAGTGAACCCTTTTTGGGGGGACCGGGTATCCTAAAACGGGACCGGAAAGGGTTTAGGATTTGATTAGGCAGACCGCTACCGCGGATCCCTCTAATAAAACCCTAAACCCTTTCACTTGCTTCTCATTTGAAGGTGGCAAAACAAAAAGACACCCTAGAGGGGCCGAGTGAACTCTTTTTTGGGGGGTCGGGTATCCTAAAACGGGACGGGAAAGGGTTTAGGATTTGATTAGGCGGACCGCTACCATGGATCCCTCTAATCAAACCCTAAACCCTTTCCCTTGCTTCTCATTCGAAGGCGGCAAGACAAAAAGACACCCTAGAGGGGCCGAGTGAACCCTTTTTGGGGGGACCAGGTATCCTAAAACGGGACGGGAAAGGGTTTAGGGATTTATTAGGATATCCCTAATCAAACCCTAAACCCTATTCCTTGCTTCTCATTTGAAGGCGGCAAGACAAAAAGACACCCTAGAGGGGCCGAGTGAACCCTTTTGAGGGGAACGGGTATCCTAAAACGGGACGGGAAAGGGTTTAGGGTTTGATTAGGCGGACCGCTACCGCGGATCCCCTAATCAAACCCTAAACCCTTTCCCTTGCTTCTCATTCGAAGGCGGCAAGACAAAAAGACACCCTAGAGGGGCCTAGTGAACCCTTTTTGGGGGGACCGGTTATCCTAAAACGGGACGGGAAAGGGTTTAGGGTTTGATTAGGCGGACTGCTACCGCAGATCCCCCTAATCAAACCCTAAACCCTTTCCCTTACTTCTCAATCGAAGGCGGCAAGACACAAAGACACCCTAGAGGGGCCGAGTGAACCCTTTTTTGGGGGACCGGGTATCCTCAAATGGGGCGGGAAATGGTTTAGATTTAGATTAGGCGGATCGCTACCGCGGATCCCCCTAATTTAACCCTAAACCCTATTCCTTGCTTCTCATTTGAAGGCGGCAAGACAAAAAGACACCCTAGAGGGGCCGAGTGAACCCTTTTTGAGGGGCCGGGTATCCTAAAACGGGACGGGAAAGGGGATAGGGTTTGATTAGGCGGACCACTACCGCGGATCCCCCTAATCAAACCCTAAACCCTTTCCCTTGCTTCTCATTCGAAGGCGGCAAGATAAAAAGACACCCTAGAGGGGCCTAGTGAACCCTTTTTGGGGGGACCGGGTATCCTAAAACGGGACGGGAAAGGGTTTAGGGTTTGAGTAGGCGGACCGCTACCGCGGATCCCCCTAACCAAACCCTAAACCCTTTCCCTTGCTTCTCATTTGAAGGCGACAAGACAAAAAAGACACCCTAGAGGGCCGAGTGAACCCTTTTTTGGGTGGCCGGGTATCCTAAAATGGGACTGGAAAGGGTTTAGGATTTTATTAGGCAGACCGCTACCGCGGATCCCCCTAATCAAACCCTAAACCCTTTCACTTGCTTCTCATTTGAATGCGGCAAAAAAGAAGACACCCTAGAGGGGTCGAGTGAACCCTTTTTTGGGGGGCCGGGTATCCTAAGCTGGGACGGGAAAGGGTTTAGGATTTGATTAGGCGGACCGCTACCATGGATCCCTCTAATCAAACCCTAAACCATTTCCCTTGCTTCTCATTCGAAGGCGGCAAGACAAAAAGACACCCTAGAGGGGCCGAGTGAACCCTTTTTGGGGGGACAAGGTATCCTAAAACGGGACGGGAGAGGGTTTAGGGTTTTATTAGGATCCCCCTAATCAAACCTTAAACCCTATTCCTTGCTTCTCATTTGAAGGCGGCAAGATAAAAAGACACCCTAGAGGGGCCGAGTGAACCCTTTTAGAGGGGCCGGGTATCCTAAAACGGGACGGGAAAGGGGATAGGGTTTGATTAGGTGGACCGCTACGCGGATCCCCCTAATCAAACCCTTTCCCTTGCTTCTCATTCGATGGCGGCAAGACAAAAAGACACCCTAGAGGGGCCTAGTGAACCCTTTTTGGGGGGACCGGGTATCCGAAAACGAGACGGGAAAGGGTTTAGGGTTTGATTAGGCGGACTGCTACCGCAGATCCCCCTAATCAAACCCTAAACCCTTTCCCTTACTTCTCAATCGAAGGCGGCAAGACAAAAAGACACCCTAGACGCGCCGAGTGAACCCTTTTTTGGGGGGCCGGGTATCCTAAAACGGGACGGGAAAGGGTTTAGGGATTGATAAGGCGGACCGCTACCACGGATCCCCCTAATCAAACCCTAAACCCTTTCCTTTGCTTTTCATTTGAAGGCGGCAAGTCAAAAAGACACCCTAGAGGGGCCTAGTGAACCCTTTTTGGGGGGACCGGTTATCCTAAAACGGGACGGGAAAGGGTTTAGGGTTTGATTAGGCGGACTGCTACCGCAGATCCCCCTAATCAAACCCTAAACCCTTTCCCTTACTTCTCAATCGAAGGCGGCAAGACAAAAAGACACCCTAGAGGCGCCGAGTGAACCCTTTTTTGGGGGGTCGGGTATCCTAAAACGGGACGGGAAAGGGTTTAGGGATTGATTAGGCGGACCGCTACCACGGATCCCCCTAATCAAACCCTAAACCCTTTCCTTTGCTTTTCATTTGAAGGCGGCAAGACAAAAAGACACCCTAGAGGGGACGAGTGAACCATTTTTTGAGGGGCCGGGTATCCTAAAACGGGACGGGAAAGGGTTTAGGGTTTAATTAGGCAGACTACTACCGCGGATCCCCCTAATCAAACCCATAACCCTTTCCCTTGCTTCTCATTCGAAGGCGGCAAGACAAAACGACACCCAAGAGGGGCCGAGTGAACCCTTTTTGGGGGACCGGGTATCTAAAACGGATGGAAAGGGTTTAGGATTTGATTAGGCAGAGACCGCTACCGCGGATCCCCTAATCAAACCCTAAACCCTTTCACTTGCTTCTCATTTGAAGGCGGCAAAACAAAAAGACACCCTAGAGGGGCCGAGTGAACTCTTTTTTGGGGGGCCGGGTATCCTAAAACGGGACGGGAAAGGGTTTAGGATTTCATTAGGCGGACCGCTACCATGGATCCCTCTAATCAAACCCTAAACCCTTTCCCTTGCTTCTCATTCGAAGGCGGCAAGACAAAAAGACACCCTAGAGGGGCCGAGTGAACCCTTTTTGGGGGGACAAGGTATCCTAAAACGGGACGGGAAAGGGTTTAGGGTTTTATTAGGATCCCCCTAATCAAACCCTAAACCCTATTCCTTGCTTCTCATTTGAAGGCGGCAAGACAAAAAGACACCCTAGAGGGGCCGAGTGAACCCTTTTTGAGGGGCCGGGTATCCTAAAACGGGACGGGAAAGGGGATAGTGTTTGATTAGGCGGACTGCTACCGCAGATCCTCCTAATCAAACCCTAAACCCTTTCCCTTACTTCTCAATCGAAGGCGGCAAGACAAAAAGACACCCTAGAGGCGCCGAGTGAACCCTTTTTTGGGGGGCCGGGTATCCTAAAACGGGACGGGAAAGGGTTTAGGGATTGATTAGGCGGACCGCTACCACGGATCCCCCTAATCAAACCCTAAACCCTTTCCTTTGCTTTTCATTTGAAGGCGGCAAGACAAAAAGACACCCTAGAGGGGCCGAGTGAACCCTTTTTTGAGGGGCCGGGTATCCTAAAACGGGACGGGAAAGGGTTTAGGGTTTGATTAGGCAGACTACTACCGCGGATCCCCCTAATCAAACCCCAAACCCTTTCCCTTGCTTCTCATTCGAAGGCGGCAAGACAAAACGACACCCAAGAGGGGCCGAGTGAACCCTTTTTGGGGGAACCGGGTATCCTAAAACGGATCGAAAGGGTTTAGGATTTGATTAGGCAGACCGCTACCGCGGATCCCCCTAATCAAACCCTAAACCCTTTCACTTGCTTCTCATTTGAAGGCGGCAAAACAAAAAGACACCCTAGAGGGGCCGAGTGAACTCTTTTTTGGGGGGCCGGGTATCCTAAAACGGGACGGGAAAGGGTTTAGGATTTCATTAGGCGGACCGCTACCATGGATCCCTCTAATCAAACCCTAAACCCTTTCCCTTGCTTC
Source organism: Silene latifolia (assembly GCF_048544455.1). NCBI lineage: Eukaryota > Viridiplantae > Streptophyta > Magnoliopsida > Caryophyllales > Caryophyllaceae > Silene > Silene latifolia. The sequence continues at coordinate 91,193,010 of NC_133534.1, forward strand.
TCATTCGAAGGCGGCAAGACAAAAAGACACCCTAGAGGGGCCGAGTGAACCCTTTTTGGGGGGACAAGGTATTCTAAAACGGGACGGGAAAGGGTTTAGGGTTTTATTAGGATCCCCCTAATCAAACCCTAAACCCTATTCCTTGCTTCTCATTTGAAGGCGGCAAGACAAAAAGACACCCTAGAGGGGCCGAGTGAACCCTTTTTGAGGGGCCGGGTATCCTAAAACGGGACGGGAAAGGGGATAGTGTTTGATTAGGCGGACTGCTACCGCAGATCCTCCTAATCAAACCCTAAACCCTTTCCCTTACTTCTCAATCGAAGGCGGCAAGACAAAAAGACACCCTAGAGGGGCCGAGTGAACCCTTTTTTGGGGGACCGGGTATCCTAAAACGGGACGGGAAAGGGTTTAGAGTTTGATTAGGCGGATCGCTACCGCGGATCCCTCTAATTGAACCCTAAACCCTTTCCCTTGCTTCTCATTTGAAGGCGGCAAGACAAAAAGACACCCTAGAGGGGCCGAGTGAACCCTTTTTTGGGGGGACGGGTATCCTAAAACGGGACGGGAAAGGGTTTAGGGTTTGAGTAAGCGGACCGCTACCGCGGATCCCCCTAACCAAACCCTAAACCCTTTCCCTTGCTTCTCATTTAAAGGCGACAAGACAAAAAAGGCACCCTAGAGGGCCGAGTGAACCCTTTTTTGGGTGGCCGGGTATCCTAAAATGGGACTGGAAAGGGTTTAGGATTTTATTAGGCAGACCGCTACCGCGGATCCCCCTAATCAAACCCTAAACCCTTTCACTTGCTTCTCATTTGAAGGCGGCAAAAAAGAAGACACCCTAGAGGGGCCGAGTGAACCCTTTTTCGGGGGGCCGGGTATCCTAACCTGGGACGGGAAAGGGTTTAGGATTTGATTAGGCGGACCGCTACCGCGGATGCCCCTAATCAAACCCTAAACCCTTTCTCTTGCTTCTCATTCGAAGGCGGCAAGACAAAAAGACACCCTAGAGGGGCCGAGTGAACCGTTTTTGGGGGGACAAGGTATCCTAAAACGGGACGGGAAATGGTTTAGGGTTTTATTAGTGTCCCCCTAATCAAACCCTAAACCCTATTCCTTGCTTTTCATTTGAAGGCGGCAAGACAAAAAGACACCCTAGTGGGGCCGAGTGAACCCTTTTTGAGGGGCCATGTATCCTAAAACGGGACGGGAAAGGGGATAGGGTTTTATTAGGCGGACCGCTACCGCGGATCCCCCTAATCAAACCCTAAACCCTTTCACTTGCTTCTCATTTGAAGGCGGCAAAACAAAAAGACACCCTAGAGGGGCCGAGTGAACTCTTTTTTGGGAGGCCGGGTATCCTAAAACGGGACGGGAAAGGGTTTAGGATTTGATTAGGCGGACCGCTACCATGGATCCCTCTAATCAAACCCTAAACCCTTTCCCTTGCTTCTCATTCGAAGGCGGCAAGACAAAAAGACACCCTAGAGGGGCCGAGTGAACCCTTTTTGGGGGGACCAGGTATCCTAAAACGGGACGGGAAAGGGTTTAGGGTTTGATTAGGATCCCCTAATCAAACCCTAAACCCTATTCCTTGCTTCTCATTTGAAGGCGGCAAGACAAAAAGACACCCTAGAGGGGCCGAGTGAACCCTTTTTGGGGGGCCGGGTATCCTAAAACGGGACGGGAAAGGGGATAGGGTTTGATTAGGCGGACCGCTACCGCGGATGCCCCTAATCAAAACCCTAAACCCTTTCCCTTACTTCTCAATCGAAGGCGGCAAGACAAAAAGACACTCTAGAGGGGCCGAGTGAACCCTTTTTTGGGGGACCGGGTATCCTAAAATGGGACGGGAAAGGGTTTAGAGTTTGATTAGGCGGATCGCTACCGCGGATCCCCCTAATTGAACCCTAAAACCTTTCCCTTGCTTCTCATTTGAAGGCGGCAAGACAAAAAGACACCCTAGAGGGGCCGAGTGAACCCTTTTTTGGGGGGCCGGGTATCTTAAAACGGGACGGGAAAGGGTTTAGGGTTTTAGTAGGCGGACTGCTACCGCGGATCCCCCTAACCAAACCCTAAACCCTTTCCCTTGCTTCTCATTTGAAGGCGACAAGACAAAAAAGACACCCTAGAGGGCCGAGTGAACCCTTTTTTGGGCGGCCGGGTATCCTAAAATGGGACTGGAAAGGGTTTAGGATTTGATTAGGCAGACCGCTAGCGCGGATCCCCCTAATCAAACCCTAAACCCTTTCACTTGCTTCTCATTTGAAGGCGGCAAAACAAAAAGACACCCTAGAGGGGCCGAGTGAACTCTTTTTTGGGGGGCCGGGTATCCTAAAACGGGACGGGAAAGGGTTTAGGATTTCATTAGGCGGACCGCTACCATGGATCCCTCTAATCAAACCCTAAACCCTTTCCCTTGCTTCTCATTCGAAGGCGGCAAGACAAAAAGACACCCTAGAGGGGCCGAGTGAACCCTTTTTGGGGGACCAGGTATCCTAAAACGGGACGGGAAAGGGTTTAGGGTTTGATTAGGATCCCCTAATCAAACCCTAAACCCTATTCCTTGCTTCTCATTTTAAGGCGGCAAGACAAAAAGACACCCTAGAGGGGCCGAGTGAACCCTTTTTGAGGGGCCGGGTATCCTAAAACGGGACAGGAAAGGGGATAGTGTTTGATTAGGCGGACTGCTACCGCAGATCCTCCTAATCAAACCCTAAACCCTTTCCCTTACTTCTCAATCGAAGGCGGCAAGACAAAAAGACACCCTAGAGGCGCCGAGTGAACCCTTTTTGGGGGACCGGGTATCCTAAAACGGGACGGGAAAGGGTTTAGGGTTTGATTAGGCGGACCGCACGCGGATCCCCTAATCAAACCCTAAACCCTTTCCTTTGCTTTTCATTTGAAGACGGCAAGACAAAAAGACACCCTAGAGGGGCCGAGTGAACCATTTTTTGAGGGGCCGGGTATCCTAAAACGGGACGGGAAAGGGTTTAGGGTTTGATTAGGCAGACTACTACCGCGGATCCCCCTAATCAAACCCCAAACCCTTTCCCTTGCTTCTCATTCGAAGGCGGCAAGACAAAACGACACCCAAGAGGGGCCGAGTGAACCCTTTTTGGGGGGACCGGGTATCCTAAAACGGGACTGGAAAGGGTTTAGGATTTGATTAGGCAGACCGCTACCGCGGATCCCCCTAATCAAACCCTAAACCCTTTCACTTGCTTCTCATTTGAAGGCGGCAAAACAAAAAGACACCCTAGAGGGGCCGAGTGAACTCTTTTTTGGGGGGCCGGGTATCCTAAAACGGGACGGGAAAGGGTTTAGGATTTCATTAGGCGGACCGCTACCATGGATCCCTCTAATCAAACCCTAAACCCTTTCCCTTGCTTCTCATTCGAAGGCGGCAAGACAAAAAGACACCCTAGAGGGGCCGAGTGAACCCTTTTTGGGGGGACAAGGTATCCTAAAACGGGACGGGAAAGGGTTTAGGGTTTGATTAGGATCCCCTAATCAAACCCTAAACCCTATTCCTTGCTTCTCATTTGAAGGCGGCAAGACAAAAAGACACCCTAGAGGGGCCGAGTGAACCCTTTTTGAGGGGCCGGGTATCCTAAAACGGGACGGGAAAAGGGATAGTGTTTGATTAGGCGGACTGCTACCGCAGATCCTCCTAATCAAACCCTAAACCCTTTACCTTACTTCTCAATCGAAGGCGGCAAGACAAAAAGACACCCTAGAGGGGCCGAGTGAACCCTTTTTTGGGGGACCGGGTATCCTAAAATGGGACGGGAAAGGGTTTAGAGTTTGATTAGGCGGATCGCTACCGCGGATCCCTCTAATTGAACCCTAAACCCTTTCCCTTGCTTCTCATTTGAAGGCGGCAAGACAAAAAGACACCCTAGAGGGGCCGAGTGAACCCTTTTTTGGGGGGCCGGGTATCCTAAAACGGGACGGGAAAGGGTTTAGGGTTTGATTAGGCGGACCGCTACCGCGGATCCCCTAATCAAACCCTAAACCCTTTCCCTTGCTTCTCATTTGAAGGCGACAAGACAAAAAAGGCACCCTAGAGGGCCGAGTGAATCCTTTTTTGGGTGGCCGGGTATCCTAAAATGGGACTGGAAAGGGTTTAGGATTTTATTAGGCAGACCGCTACCGCGGATCCCCCTAATCAAACCCTAAACCCTTTCACTTGCTTCTCATTTGAAGGCGGCAAAAAAGAAGACACCCTAGAGGGGCCGAGTGAACCCTTTTTCGGGGGGCCGGGTATCCTAAGCTGGGACGGGAAAGGGTTTAGGATTTGATTAGGCGGACCGCTACCGCGGACGCCCCTAATCAAACCCTAAACCCTTTCTCTTGCTTCTCATTCGAAGGCGGCAAGACAAAAAGACACCCTAGAGGGGCCGAGTGAACCGTTTTTGGGGGGACAAGGTATCCTAAAACGGGACGGGAAAGGGTTTAGGGTTTTATTAGTATCCCCCTAATCAAACCCTAAACCCTATTCCTTGCTTTTCATTTCAAGGCGGCAAGACAAAAAGAAACCCTAGTTGGACCGAGTGAACCCTTTTTGAGGGGCCATGTATCCTAAAACGGGACGGGAAAGGGGATAGGGTTTGATTAGGCGGACCGCTACCGCGGATCCCCCTAATCAAACCCTAAACACTTTCACTTGCTTCTCATTTGAAGGCGGCAAAACAAAAAGACACCCTAGAGGGGCCGAGTGAACTCTTTTTTGGGAGGCCGGGTATCCTAAAACGGGACGGGAAAGGGTTTAGGATTTGATTAGGCGAACCGCTACCATGGATCCCTCTAATCAAACCCTAAACCCTTTCCCTTGCTTCTCATTCGAAGGCGGCAAGACAAAAAGACACCCTAGAGGGGCCTTGTGAACCCTTTTTGGGGGGACCGGGTCTCCTTAAACGGGACGGGAAAGGGTTTAGGGTTTAATTAGGCGGACTGCTACCGCAGATCCCCCTAATCAAACCCTAAACCCTTTCCCTTACTTCTCAATCGAAGGCGGCAAGACAAAAAGACACTCTAGAGGGGCCGAGTGAACCCTTTTTTGGGGGACCGGGTATCCTAAAATGGGACGGGAAAGGGTTTAGAGTTTGATTAGGCGGATCGCTACCGCGGATCCCCCTAATTGAACCCTAAAACCTTTCCCTTGCTTCTCATTTGAAGGCGGCAAGACAAAAAGACACCCTAGAGGGGCCGAGTGAACCCTTTTTTGGGGGGCCGGGTATCTTAAAACGGGACGGGAAAGGGTTTAGGGTTTTAGTAGGCGGACTGCTACCGCGGATCCCCCTAACCAAACACTAAACCCTTTCCCTTGCTTCTCATTTGAAGGCGACAAGACAAAAAAGACACCCTAGAGGGCCGAGTGAACCCTTTTTTGGGCGGCCGGGTATCCTAAAATGGGACTGGAAAGGGTTTAGGATTTTATTAGGCAGACCGCTAGCGTGGATCCCCCTAATCAAACCCTAAACCCTTTCACTTGCTTCTCATTTGAAGGCGGCAAAAAAGAAGACACCCTAGAGGGGCCGAGTGAACCCTTTTTTGGGGGGCCGGGTATCTTAAGCTGGGACGGGAAAGGGTTTAGGATTTGATTAGGCGGACCGCTACCATGGATCCCTCTAATCAAACTCTAAATCCTTTCCCTTGCTTCTCATTCGAAGGCGGCAAGACAAAAAGACACCCTAGAGGGGCCGAGTGAACCCTTTTTGGGGGGACAAGGTATCCGAAAACGGGACGGGAAAGGGTTTAGGGTTTTAATAGGATCCCCCTAATCAAACCCTAAACCCTATTCCTTGCTTATTATTTGAAGGCGGCAAGACAAAAAGACACCCTAGAGGGGCCGAGTGAACCCTTTTTGTGGGGCCGGGTATCCTAAAACGGGACGGGAAAGGGGATAGGGTTTGATTAGGCGGACTGCTACCGCAGATCCTCCTAATCAAACCCTAAACCCTTTCCCTTACTTCTCAATCGAAGGCGGCAAGACAAAAAGACACCCTAGAGGCGCCGAGTGAACCCTTTTTTGGGGGGCCGGGTATCCTAAAACGGGACGGGAAAGGGTTTAGGGTTTTATTAGGATCCCCCTAATCAAACCCTAAACCCTTTCACTTGCTTCTCATTTGAAGGCGGCAAAACAAAAAGACACCCTAGAGGGGCCGAGTGAACTCTTTTTTGGGGGGCCGGGTATCCTAAAACGGGACGGGAAAGGGTTTAGGATTTCATTAGGCGGACCGCTACCATGGATCCCTCTAATCAAACCCTAAACCCTTTCCCTTGCTTCTCATTCGAAGGCGGCAAGACAAAAAGACACCCTAGAGGGGCCGAGTGAACCCTTTTTGGGGGGACAAGGTATCCTAAAACGGGACGGGAAAGGGTTTAGGGTTTTATTAGGATCCTCCTAATCAAACCCTAAACCCTATTCCTTGCTTCTCATTTGAAGGCGGCAAGACAAAAAGACACCCTAGAGGGGCCGAGTGAACCCTTTTTGAGGGGCCGGGTATCCTAAAACGGGACAGGAAAGGGGATAGTGTTTGATTAGGCGGATCGCCACCGCAGATCCTCCTAATCAAACCCTAAACCCTTTCCCTTACTTCTCAATCGAAGGCGGCAAGACAAAAAGACACCCTAGAGGCGCCGAGTGAACCCTTTTTTGGGGGGCCGGGTATCCTAAAACGGGACGGGAAAGGGTTTAGGGATTGATTAGGCGGACCGCTACCGCGGATCCCCCTAATCAAACCCTAAACCCTTTCCTTTGCTTTTCATTTGAAGGCGGCAAGACAAAAATACACCCTAGAGGGGCCGAGTGAACCATTTTTTGAGGGGCCGGGTATCCTAAAACGGGACGGGAAAGGGTTTAGGGTTTGATTAGGCAGACTACTACCGCGGATCCCCCTAATCAAACCCCAAACCCTTTCCCTTGCTTCTCATTTGAAGGCGGCAAGACAAAACGACACCCAAGAGGGGCCGAGTGAACCCTTTTTGGGGGGACCGGGTATCCTAAAACGGGACGGGAAAGGGTTTAGGATTTCATTAGGCGGACCGCTACCATGGATCCCTCTAATCAAACCCTAAACCCTTTCCCTTGCTTCTCATTCGAAGGCGGCAAGACAAAAAGACACCCTAGAGGGGCCGAGTGAACCCTTTTTGGGGGGACCAGGTATCCTAAAACGGGACGGGAAAGGGTTTAGGGTTTTATTAGGATCCCCCTAATCAAACCCTAAACCCTATTCCTTGCTTCTCATTTGAAGGCGGCAAGACAAAAAGACACCCTAGAGGGGCCGAGTGAACCCTTTTTGAGGGGCCGGGTATCCTAAAACGGGACAGGAAAGGGGATAGTGTTTGATTAGGCGGACTGCTACCGCAGATCCTCCTAATCAAACCCTAAACCCTTTCCCTTACTTCTCAATCGAAGGCGGCAAGACAAAAAGACACCCTAGAGGCGCCGAGTGAACCCTTTTTTGGGGGGCCGGGTATCCTAAAACGGGACGGGAAAGGGTTTAGGGATTGATTAGGCGGACCGCTACCGCGGATCCCCCTAATCAAACCCTAAACCCTTTCCTTTGCTTTTCATTTGAAGGCGGCAAGACAAAAATACACCCTAGAGGGGCCGAGTGAACCATTTTTTGAGGGGCCGGGTATCCTAAAACGGGACGGGAAAGGGTTTAGGGTTTGATTAGGCAGACTACTACCGCGGATCCCCCTAATCAAACCCCAAACCCTTTTCCTTGCTTCTCATTTGAAGGCGGCAAGACAAAACGACACCCAAGAGGGGCCGAGTGAACCCTTTTTGGGGGGACCGGGTATCCTAAAACGGGACTGGAAAGGGTTTAGGATTTGATTAGGTAGACCGCTACCGCGGATCCCCCTAATCAAACCCTAAACCCTTTCACTTGCTTCTCATTTGAAGGCGGCAAAACAAAAAGACACCCTAGAGGGGCCGAGTGAACTCTTTTTTGGGGGGCCGGGTATCCTAAAACGGGACGGGAAAGGGTTTAGGATTTCATTAGGCGGACCGCTACCATGGATCCCTCTAATCAAACCCTAAACCCTTTCCCTTGCTTCTCATTCGAAGGCGGCAAGACAAAAAGACACCCTAGAGGGGCCGAGTGAACCCTTTTTGGGGGGACAAGGTATCCTAAAACGGGACGGGAAAGGGTTTAGGGTTTTATTAGGATCCCCCTAATCAAACCCTAAACCCTATTCCTTGCTTCTCATTTGAAGGCGGCAAGACAAAAAGACACCCTAGAGGGGCCGAGTGAACCCTTTTTGAGGGGCCGGGTATCCTAAAACGGGACGGGAAAGGGGATAGTGTTTGATTAGGCGGATCGCACCGCAGATCCTCCTAATCAAACCCTAAACCCTTTCCCTTACTTCTCAATCGAAGGCGGCAAGACAAAAAGACACCCTAGAGGGGCCGAGTGAACCCTTTTTTGGGGGACCGGGTATCCTAAAATGGGACGGGAAAGGGTTTAGAGTTTGATTAGGCGGATCGCTACCGCGGATCCCTCTAATTGAACCCTAAACCCTTTCCCTTGCTTCTCATTTGAAGGCGGCAAGACAAAAAGACACCCTAGAGGGGCCGAGTGAACCCCTTTTTGGGGGCCGGGTATCCTAAACGGGACGGGGAAAGGGTTTAGGGTTTGAGTAGGCGGACCGCTACCGCGGATCCCCCTAACCAAACCCTAAACCCTTTCCCTTGCTTCTCATTTGAAGGCGACAAGACAAAAAAGGCACCCTAGAGGGCCGAGTGAACCCTTTTTTGGGTGGCCGGGTATCCTAAAATGGGACTGGAAAGGGTTTAGGACTTTATTAGGCAGACCGCTACCGCGGATCCCCCTAATCAAACCCTAAACCCTTTCACTTGCTTTTCATTTGAAGGCGGCAAAAAAGAAGACACCCTAGAGGGGCCGAGTGAACCCTTTTTCGGGGGGCCGGGTATCCTAAGCTGGGACGGGAAAGGGTTTAGGATTTGATTAGGCGGACCGCTACCGCGGATGCCCCTAATCAAACCCTAAACCCTTTCTCTTGCTTCTCATTCGAAGGCGGCAAGACAAAAAGACACCCTAGAGGGGCCGAGTTAACCGTTTTTGGGGGGACAAGGTATCCTAAAACGGGACGGGAAAGGGTTTAGGGTTTTATTAGTATCCCCCTAATCAAACCCTAAACCCTATTCCTTGCTTTTCATTTGAAGGCGGCAAGACAAAAAGACACCCTAGTGGGGCCGAGTGAACCCCTTTTGAGGGGCCATGTATCCTAAAACGGGACGGAAAAGGGGATAGGGTTTGATTAGGCGGACCGCTACCGCGGATCCCCCTAATCAAACCCTAAACCCTTTCACTTGCTTCTCATTTGAAGGCGGCAAAACAAAAAGACACCCTAGAGGGGCCGAGTGAACTCTTTTTTGGGAGGCCGGGTATCCTAAAACGGAACGGGAAAGGGTTTAGGATTTGATTAGGCGGACCGCTACCATGGATCCCTCTAATAAAACCCTAAACCCTTTCCCTTGCTTCTCATTCGAAGGCGGCAAGACAAAAAGACACCCTAGAGGGGCCGAGTGAACCCTTTTTGGGGGGACAAGGTATCCTAAAACGGGACGGGAAAGGGTTTAGGGTTTTATTAGGATCCCCCTAATCAAACCCTAAACCCTATTCCTTGCTTCTCATTTGAAGGCAGCAAGACAAAAAGACACCCTAGAGGGGCCGAGTGAACCCTTTTTGGGGGGCCGGGTATCCTAAAACGGGACGGGAAAGGGGATAGGGTTTGATTAGGCGGACCGCTACCGCGGATGCCCTTAATCAAACCCTAAACCCTTTCCCTTGCTTCTCATTCGAAGGCGGCAAGACAAAAAGACACCCTAGAGGGGCCTTGTGAACCCTTTTTGGGGGGACCGGGTATCCTTAAACGGGACGGGAAAGGGTTTAGGGTTTAATTAGGCGGACTGCTACCGCAGATCCCCCTAATCAAACCCTAAACCCTTTCCCTTACTTCTCAATCGAAGGCGGCAAGACAAAAAGACACTCTAGAGGGGCCGAGTGAACCCTTTTTTGGGGGACCGGGTATCCTAAAATGGGACGGGAAAGGGTTTAGAGTTTGATTAGGCTGATCGCTACCGCGGATCCCCCTAATTGAACCCTAAAACCTTTCCCTTGCTTCTCATTTGAAGGCGGCAAGACAAAAAGACACCCTAGAGGGGCCGAGTGAACCCTTTTTTGGGGGGCCGGGTATCTTAAAACGGGACGGGAAAGGGTTTAGGGTTTTAGTAGGCGGACTGCTACCGCGGATCCCCCTAACCAAACCCTAAACCCTTTCCCTTGCTTCTCATTTGAAGGCGACAAGACAAAAAAGACACCCTAGAGGGCCGAGTGAACCCTTTTTGAGGGGCCGGGTATCCTAAAACGGGACGGGAAAGGGGATAGTGTTTGATTAGGCGGACTGCTACCGCAGATCCTCCTAATCAAACCCTAAACCCTTTCCCTTACTTCTCAATCGAAGGCGGCAAGACAAAAAGACACCCTAGAGGGGCCGAGTGAACCCTTTTTTGGGGGACCGGGTATCCTAAAATGGGACGGGAAAGGGTTTAGAGTTTGATTAGGCGGATCGCTACCGCGGATCCCTCTAATTGAACCCTAAACCCTTTCCCTTGCTTCTCATTTGAAGGCGGCAAGACAAAAAGACACCCTAGAGGGGCCGAGTGAACCCTTTTTTGGGGGGCCGGGTATCCTAAAACGGGACGGGAAAGGGTTTAGGGTTTGAGTAGGCGGACCGCTACCGCGGATCCCCCTAACCAAACCCTAAACCCTTTCCCTTGCTTCTCATTTGAAGGCGACAAGACAAAAAAGGCACCCTAGAGGGCCGAGTGAACCCTTTTTTGGGTGGCCGGGTATCCTAAAATGGGACTGGAAAGGGTTTAGGATTTTATTAGGCAGACCGCTACCGCGGATCCCCCTAATCAAACCCTAAACCCTTTCACTTGCTTCTCATTTGAAGGCGGCAAAAAAGAAAACACCCTAGAGGGGCCGAGTGAACCCTTTTTCGGGGGGCCGGGTATCCTAAGCTGGGACGGGAAAGGGTTTAGGATTTGATTAGGCGGACTGCTACCGCGGATGCCCCTAATCAAACCCTAAACCCTTTCTCTTGCTTCTTGATGCGGTCGTTTCTACACCAAAAATAAAATACCTAAGTATTACTAACAGAAGTCAGCGGTAAGTAGGGTCGATCTCCACAGGGAGGCGGTGTACTATCTATTTGTCTATTCTATCCGTCTGATGTCACAAATGTGGGTTGAATTGATTGTGTTGACTAAACTAAAAAGGCTAAAGAAGAGAAATGAATAAGAGAATTAACAGTAAGAGGAAGGAAGTATGCTAGGAGTCGGTCCACCGTGGCGCCTATCGATCTTATACTATCGGAAATACTAAGGCGATTAGACTATTGATAAGAAGAGCTATGGTCGTCACCTTTCGGTCCTTAAACCGCCCTAGAGCGTAAAATGACTTAACTTTCGCCCTCACCGCAATACCCTATTGTAATTAAGCAAGCCTTCCCTTCCAATCTTTCGATCTAGGTCGGGGTTAACTAAATTTATGGTCTCCGGCATGCATTCATTCGACCGGATAACAATTAAATTGCCTAATACAATTCCTATCGCAGGCTAATCTATTTAATACAATTAAAACATCGCTACCACGGCTTCCCTAATCCTAACATACTAAGGGGAATTAGCTAGACATGGAATTAAAGAGAATAAGCATAAAAGAAATAAGAATAATAAACATTAAATTAAAAAGAGGGAAAGGAAGAAAGAATTACTGAATTGAAAAGATCCGGAAATGAAAGAACAAAAGTAACAGTAGAAAGAGTAGCAGTGTATTTGAACCAGAGAGAAAAGAAGAGTATGGAGTGTGTGAGAGAGTTTACATCGACATACTGACTCCTTATTTATAAGAAAATAAGGTTTATTAAACCTAATGACGGAATTAAACCTAAAAAGCCCAGCCCGTCAGCTAATTCCACTCGATCGAGTAAGGAAACCACTCGATCGAGTAAAGGCATAAAAGGAACTGGTCGATCGAAAGGAAAAATAGTCGATCGAGTACTTATTCATCCTAAAACCACTCGATCGAGAAGAAGTGGCTCTCGATCGAGCAAATGGGCTCTCGATCGAATAGAAATAGTTCTCGATCGAGCACTTCTCAGCGCGTAATTCCTGCTTCGCGCACTGAACTTCAAACGGCTGCCATTCCTTCATTACTTGGACAAATAGGGCGTGGTTGGTGGCGTTGGAAATCTAAGAGGATAAGCTTTCACCTACAACTGGAATCACCTTAATAACTGTTGTAAAACTCGAGATATGGCTCTTACAAACAGGAACTAGCAAATTGCAGCACTCTCTTGGCTCGCCTAACTTCCTTACTCCAATGCGCATCTCAAAATAACACTTTCCAAGCTCCGACTCAACTCATCTCCTAAATGCATGAGTAGGGACATGTTTTAGGCTTGAATCTACTACTTTATGGTCCATTCCTGCAATTAAGACAAAATACACCAAAGTAGCATATTCGGGGCATTTCGTAGCATAAAACCACGATAAAAGCATAAAGATACGCGCATAAATTAGGCTAAAAAGACTATATAAAATGCACGTATCAAATCTCCCCAAACCAAACCTTTACTCGTCCCCGAGTAAACTAAAATGCAACTAAAGGAACGGAAAAAGATAACTCAGAGCTAGCTACAAATGCCCACTTAAGCCAATTTAATGCAAGCAAACTAGCACTTATAGCAAACAGTCAAATGCAAACGAGTTATAGGATGTTTATAAACAAAGCTGAACCGTCGACCTTGCAAGACCTTAAACAATGGACTCTCACGGGTCACTCTTCTCTCATAAAGCAAAGGGTGAACATATATATGTATAAGAGAGAAAGAAAAATAGTCGCTCACCTAAACTACGACCTACATAAACATGCATGCAACTAATATGATAGACAATTCTAGCTACCGTACATACATTCCAACCAACAAGGTCCTGTCACAGCCGAGGGCTTACAAAAATATGGTAAAGTGAGGCAATGGGTAAGAAAAGACAAAACATTTATAGGAATGTGGAGGTATAGGCGGCCAAGCTAGTACCTAAACAAAACCATATGAAACATATCCATTTCAAACTCAATTATTGATTAAGCACAATGCCCTTCATTTGGCACAAAACTCACCAAACCAAACTGCAAACACTCCTCAAGTGATGTAAGATAGATCATAGGAGCAGAAACCGTCAACCAAACAACATTTTTCTTTTGATTTTCTTTCTATTTTTTTTTCGGTTTCTTCTTCTTTTTCGAATTCCCTTTTTTTTTTCAACTTCTTTTTTTCTTTACTTTTTCTTTTTCTTTTTCACGTTTTTTTTTTCAACTCTTTTTTTTTCCTATTTTCCTCCTTTTCTTCATAAATACCAACTCCAAAACAATAGATATAAGCCAAACTTGATACAATAGACAATATACCGCAAAAACAATCTAAACTAGCTTGACAAGGCAGGCTAAATTTGGAATGTAGTTAAGGGTCAACAGGCAAATTTGGCTAATGTGGAGTTAAATGGGTAAAAATGAAAGAAAGGGAAATTGTAAGCACCTCCCTGCATGTGACACCAACCACTAACCCGAATGTATGAAGGCAAAGAGCAATTGAATTTCATATACGTGCAAATTGATGAACATGCTATGCAAGGAGTAACTACTCACAATCCTACATGAAACTGGTCACAAATGACACCAGTTTATACGGCTCTAATTCCTTAGAATTTATAAGTAGGTTGCCAAAATTTCAGGTCAAGTCTATTCGTTCAGCTAAATTAAACATTAACTCGTAGATTATGCAATAAGACAAAGCTAAAAGAATAATAGTATAATGCAAGGCTTAAGCAAAAAGACAAATGCAGTGCAATTTCATCATTGAAATCTACCGTTCCGACTCAACCTATATGCTAAAATAAACGTGAATATTTTTGAATTTTTGAAAATTTTTTATTTTTATGAGAATAAACAACAATGCATACTGAAATTGAACGTGATAACAGAAATGCAATAAAAACAAGATGCAGACACAGATATGGATGCATAACCTCCCCAAACCAAACTGTACAATGCCCCCATTGTACCAAAACATGGAAAGGAAATGCAAACTGAAAGGAGAAAGAGAGTAAATGCGGAAAAAACTCACAAGATTGCGCGAATAAGGGGACCTCCCCAAACCGACCATGAAATGGGAGGTTGCTAAAGGCCCGGAAAACCGTCTCAGGAAGCTAATCCAAGTCAATACGTGAATGGGCATGCAAAAACTGCTCGATCGAGGAAAATAGCAGTCGATCGAGTAGTTCTCTATTTTGCAGGTGGTCGATCGAGTGGAGAATCAGCTCGATCGAAGGGAATTCATCAGCTACAATACTCGATCGAGTAGAAAGACTACTCGATCGAGTAATCCTCGATGTAATTCCTGCAAAATGCAATTAAAACAGCCCGCAAACTAACAAGACAAGCATACTGAGATAGTCTATGGTATAAAAACCATTTATTACAACTGGAAGTAAATAAAGATGCAAAATAAAATCGCCGGGTTGCCTCCCGGGTAGCGCTAGCTTCAGTCAGGTCCCAGCTCGACCTTCTTTTCTTCAAGCCTCTGTAATCAGCTACAATCAAAACAGCTCAAAGCGCGCAGCAACCTGTCAAATAGCTGCGCATGTGCTACACAGAAGAGTAAGTAGCACCAAAGTGGAATAGCAAAGTAGGAAATAAAGATATGTAAACATTTAAGTCTAACAAATTTCCTATGGGCGCTCCTAAATTTATCCACCAAATAAAGGAGCGCGGGAGCAATTGTCAATAATTTAGGGCTCCAAATTAGATTAACAATTTTAAAATGACAAGGATGGTGAGAAATTGCTAATTTATGCGTCCACATATGAGGGGGTATAGCTTTGAAAAAGGAAGCATGAATAAGACGAGGCAATTTACAAATAATAATGAAATTACCGTTTACTACCTCAGGTTGATCACTCTTAATGACGGAATTATAGATAAAAGAATTCATTACCTCTTCCGTGCTAGGAGTAATTACCGACTCATATGTCCTTTTGTCGTCCTTAGTGGAGTCTGTCCCGTAAATCTCGGCCTCAAGCGCATCTAGCTCGGCTTTGAATAAGGGAGACTCACCATAACCGTTGTCATCGTCAAAATCGTCATCAAAATCAAGCCCAAATGACGAACCAAAGCTCCCAATGGCCAAACTACTCGATCGAGTAGAATCTTCATTCGATCGAGCAGTTTCCTCCTGATTTCCACTCGATCGAGCAGCAATTGCACTCGATCGAGCAGCAATTGCACTCGATCGAGCAGTCTCTCCTGGAAAATCACTCGATCGACTAATATAAGTCACTCGATCGAGTGATTCCTCCTGTACAGCGCTGAAATCTTCGCATGAGGCAGTGAAATATGATAGAAACTCGTCATCTGAGTCATAGAGGTCATCCTCAGCATTGGGCAACACGGTTTTCTCAGGGTAGAAACCGCTCTCAGCAAGGTATACCTCTTCTTCTTGCATCTCAGCTGCTAACTGAGCAACTACAGCCTCGAGCTCATGGAATCGAGCGTCCATATTTTTACTTCTCTCTTGCATTTGTGATACAAGCGTTGCCATTGAATATGTCAGCTCCGCGATCTCTTCTTCTTCCATCTCAGCTGCTAACTGAGCAACTGCATACTCGAGCTTATCAAATCGCGAGACATATTCTTGTGCTTGGAATGCAAGTGTCTCCATCAAGGATTTCAGCTCCGCAATGTCTTCTTCTTGTATATCAGGGGGATCTTGTTGCGGCGACCATTGATAGGGTGGATGTGGCGGCACAACTACAACCTGCATTGTGCTCGCAGAACCACATCTCCCAGTGCGAGATCACCTACTGTTCCATATAATGGGACATCGGTGATGGGTCAAAGGTACTCAAGCCTTCCCCTTGACTGTCTTTCACCTAGAACTGTCTAGGTAGTACCTGTAAGGCCTATCAAAACAAAGACTCAAGGAAAAAGATCGGAAACGGCCTCAAGGGAAAAATCCCCTGAGGCTAAAAACAGATAAAATTAAACAAATAAATAAATAGATTGCCTCCCCGGCAACGGCGCCAAAATTTGATGCGGTCGTTTCTACACCAAAAATAAAATACCTAAGTATTACTAACAGAAGTCAGCGGTAAGTAGGGTCGATCTCCACAGGGAGGCGGTGTACTATCTATTTGTCTATTCTATCCGTCTGATGTCACAAATGTGGGTTGAATTGATTGTGTTGACTAAACTAAAAAGGCTAAAGAAGAGAAATGAATAAGAGAATTAACAGTAAGAGGAAGGAAGTATGCTAGGAGTCGGTCCACCGTGGCAGCTATCAGATCTTATACTATCGGAAATACTAAGGCGATTAGACTATTGATAAGAAGAGCTATGGTCGTCACCTTTCGGTCCTTAAACCGCCCTAGAGCGTAAACAGCTTAACTTTCGCCCTCACTGCAATACCCTATTGTAATTAAGCAAGCCTTCCCTTCCAATCTTTCGATCTAGGTCGGGGTTAACTAAATTTATGGTCTCCTGCATGCATTCATTCGACCGGATAACAGTTAAATTGCCTAATACAATTCTTATCGCAGGGCTAATCTATTTAGTACAATTAAAACATCGCTACCACGGCTTCCCTAATCCTAACATGCTAAGGGGAATTAGCTAGACATGGAATTAAAGAGAATAAGCATAAAAGAAATAAGAATAATAAACATTAAATTAAAAAGAGGGAAAGGAAGAAAGAATTACTGAATTGAAAAGATCCGGAAATGAAAGAACAAAAGTAAAGAGAAAGAGTAGCGGTGTATTTGGGAGAGAAAAGAAGAGTATGGAGTGTGTGAGAGAGTTTACATCGACATACTGACTCCTTATTTATAAGAAAATAAGGTTTATTAAACCTAATGACGGAATTAAACCTAAAAAGCCCAGCCCGTCAGCTAATTCCACTCGATCGAGTAAGGAAACCACTCGATCGAGTAAAGGCATAAAAGGAACTGGTCGATCGAAAGGAAAAATAGTCGATCGAGTACTTATTCATCCTAAAACCACTCGATCGAGAAGAAGTGGCTCTCGATCGAGCAAATGGGCTCTCGATCGAATAGAAATAGTTCTCGATCGAGCACTTCTCAGCGCGTAATTCCTGCTTCGCGCACTGAACTTCAAACGGCTGCCATTCCTTCATTACTTGGACAAATAGGGCGTGGTTGGTGGCGTTGGAAAGCTAAGAGGATAAGCTTTCACCTCCAACTGGAATCACCTTAATAACTGTTGTAGAACTCGAGATATGGCTCTTACAAGGAGGAACTAGCAAATTGCAGCACTTTCTTGGCTCGCCTAACTTCCTTACTCCAATGCGCATCTCAAAATAGCACTTTCCAAGCTCCGACTCAACTCATCTCCTAAATTCATGAGTAGGGAAATGTTTTAGGCTTGAATCTACTACTTTATGGTCCATTCCTGCAATTAAGACAAAATACACCAAAGTAGCATATTCGGGGCATTTCGTAGCATAAAACCACGATAAAAGCATAAAGATACGCGCATAAATTAGGCTAAAAAGACTATATAAAATGCACGTATCACTTCTCATTCGAAGGCGGCAAGACAAAAAGACACCCTAGAGGGGCCGAGTGAACCGTTTTTGGGGGGACAAGGTATCCTAAAACGGGACGGGAAAGGGTTTAGGGTTTTATTAGTATCCCCCTAATCAAACCCTAAACCCTATTCCTTGCTTTTCATTTGAAGGCGGCAAGACAAAAAGACACCCTAGTGGGGCCGAGTGAACCCTTTTTGAGGGGCCATGTATCCTAAAACGGGACGGGAAAGGGGATAGGGTTTGATTAGGCGGACCGCTACCGCGGATCCCCCTAATCAAACCCTAAACCCTTTCACTTGCTTCTCATTTGAAGGCGGCAAAACAAAAAGACACCCTAGAGGGGCCGAGTGAACTCTTTTTTGGGAGGCCGGGTATCCTAAAACGGGACGGGAAAGGGTTTAGGATTTGATTAGGCGGACCGCTACCATGGATCCCTATAATCAAACCCTAAACCCTTTCCCTTGCTTCTCATTCGAAGGCGGCAAGACAAAAAGACACCCTAGAGGGGCCGAGTGAACCCTTTTTGGGGGGACAAGGTATCCTAAAACGGGACGGGAAAGGGTTTAGGGTTTTATTAGGATCCCCCTAATCAAACCCTAAACCCTATTCCTTGCTTCTCATTTGAAGGCAGCAAGACAAAAAGACACCCTAGAGGGGCCGAGTGAACCCTTTTTGGGGGGCCGGGTATCCTAAAACGGGACGGGAAAGGGGATAGGGTTTGATTAGGCGGACCGCTACCGCGGATGCCCCTAATCAAACCCTAAACCCTTTCCCTTGCTTCTCATTCGAAGGCGGCAAGACAAAAAGACACCCTAGAGGGGCCTTGTGAACCCTTTTTGGGGGGACCGGGTATCCTTAAACGGGACGGGAAAGGGTTTAGGGTTTAATTAGGCGGACTGCTACCGCAGATCACCCTAATCAAACCCTAAACCCTTTCCCTTACTTCTCAATCGAAGGCGGCAAGACAAAAAGACACTCTAGAGGGGCCGAGTGAACCCTTTTTTGGGGGACCGGGTATCCTAAAATGGGACGGGAAAGGGTTTAGAGTTTGATTAGGCGGATCGCTACCGCGGATCCCCCTAATTGAACCCTAAAACCTTTCCCTTGCTTCTCATTTGAAGGCGGCAAGACAAAAAGACACCCTAGAGGGGCCGAGTGAACCCTTTTTTGGGGGGCCGGGTATCTTAAAACGGGACGGGAAAGGGTTTAGGGTTTTAGTAGGCGGACTGCTACCGTGGATCCCCCTAACCAAACCCTAAACCCTTTCCCTTGCTTCTCATTTGAAGGCGACAAGACAAAAAAGACACCCTAGAGGGCCGAGTGAACCCTTTTTTGGGCGGTCGGGTATCCTAAAATGGGACTGGAAAGGGTTTAGGATTTTATTAGGCAGACCGCTAGCGCGGATCCCCCTAATCAAACCCTAAACCCTTTCACTTGCTTCTCATTTGAAGGCGGCAAAAAAGAAGACACCCTAGAGGGGCCGAGTGAACCCTTTTTTGGGGGGCCGGGTATCTTAAGCTGGGACGGGAAAGGGTTTAGGATTTGATTAGGCGGACCGCTACCATGGATCCCTCTAATCAAACCCTAAATCCTTTCCCTTGCTTCTCATTCGAAGGCGGCAAGACAAAAAGACACCCTAGAGGGGCCGAGTGAACCCTTTTTGGGGGGACAAGGTATCCGAAAACGGGACGGGAAAGGGTTTAGGGTTTTAATAGGATCCCCCTAATCAAACCCTAAACCCTATTCCTTGCTTCTCATTTGAAGGCGGCAAGACAAAAAGACACCCTAGAGGGGCCGACTGAACCCTTTTTGAGGGGCCGGGTATCCTAAAACGGGATGGGAAAGGGGATAGGGTTTGATTAGGCGGGCCGCTACCGCGGATCCCCCCAATCAAACCCTAAACCCTTTCCCTTGCTTCTCATTCGAATGCGGCAAGACAAAAAAACACCCTAGAGGGCCCTACTGAACCCTTTTTGGGGGGACCGGTTATCCTAAAACGGGACGGGAAAGGGTTTAGGGTTTGATTATCCGGACTGCTACCGCAGATCCCCCTAATCAAACCCTAAACCCTTTCCCTTACTTCTCAATCGAAGGCGGCAAGATAAAAAGACACCCTAGAGGGGCCGAGTGAACCCTTTTTTGGGGGACCGGGTATCCTAAAATGGGACGGGAAAGGGTTTAGATTTTGATTAGGCGGATCGCTACCGCGGATCCCCCTAATTGAACCCTAAACCCTTTCCCTTGCTTCTCATTTGAAGGCGGCAAGACAAAAAGACACCCTAGAGGGGCCGAGTGAACCCTTTTTGGGGGGACAAGGTATCCTAAAACGGGACGGGAAAGGGTTTAGGGTTTTATTAGGATCTCCCTAATCAAACCCTAAACCCTATTCCTTGCTTCTCATTTGAAGGCGGCAAGACAAAAAGACACCCTAGAGGGGCCGAGTGAACCCTTTTTGAGGGGCCGGGTATCCTAAAACGGGACGGGAAAGGGGATAGGGTTTGATTAGGCGGACCGCTACCGCGGATCTCCCTAATCAAACCCTAAACCCTTTCCCTTGCTTCTCATTCGAAGGCGGCAAGATAAAAAGACACCCTAGAGGGGCCTAGTGAACCCTTTTTGGGGGGACCGGGTATCCTAAAACGGGACGGGAAAGGGTTTAGGGTTTGAGTAGGCGGACCGCTACCGCGGATCCCCCTAACCAAATCCTAAACCCTTTCCCTTGCTTCTCATTTGAAGGCGACAAGACAAAAAAGACACCCTAGAGGGCCGAGTGAACCCTTTTTTGGGTGGCCGGGTATCCTAAAATGGGACTGGAAAGGACTTAGGATTTTATTAGGCAGACCGCTACCGCGGATCCCCCTAATCAAACCCTAAACCCTTTCACTTGCTTCTCATTTGAAGGCGGCAAAAAAGAAGACACCCTAGACGGGTCGAGTGAACCCTTTTTTGGGGGGCCGGGTATCCTATGCTGGGACGGGAAAGGGTTTAGGATTTGATTAGGCGGACCGCTACCATGGATCCCTCTAATCAAACCCTAAACCCTTTCCCTTGCTTCTCATTCGAAGGCGGCAAGACAAAAAGAAACCCTAGGAGGGCCGAGTGAACCCTTTTTGGGGGGACAAGGTATCCTAAAACGGGACGGGAAAGGGTTTAGGGTTTTATTAGGATCCCCCTAATCAAACCTTAAACCCTATTCCTTGCTTCTCATTTGAAGGCGGCAAGACAAAAAGACACCCTAGAGGGGCCGAGTGAACCCTTTTAGAGGGGCCGGGTATCCTAAAACGGGACGGGAAAGGGGATAGGGTTTGATTAGGCGGACCGCTACCGCGGATTCCCCTAATCAAACCCTAAACCCATTCCCTTGCTTCTCATTCGATGGCGGCAAGACAAAAAGACACCCTAGAGGGGCCTAGTGAACCCTTTTTGGGGGGACCGAGTATCCGAAAGCGAGACGGGAAAGGGTTTAGGGTTTGATTAGGCGGACTGCTACCGCAGATCCCCCTAATCAAACCCTAAACCCTTTCCCTTACTTCTCAATCGAAGGCGGCAAGACAAAAAGACACCGTAGAGGCGCCGAGTGAACCCTTTTTTGGGAGGCCTGGTATTCTAAAACGGGACGGGAAAGGGTTTAGGGATTGATTAGGCGGACCGCTACCGCGGATCCCCCTAATCAAACCCTAAACCCTTTCCTTTGGTTTTCATTTGAAGGCGGCAAGACAAAAAGACACCCTAGAGGGGCCGAGTGAACCATTTTTTGAGGGGCCGGGTATCCTAAAACGGGACGGGAAAGGGTTTAGGGTTTGATTAGGCAGACTACTACCGCGGATCCCCCTAATCAAACCCCAAACCCTTTCCCTTGCTTCTCATTCGAAGGCGGCAAGAGAAAACGACACCCAAGAGGGGCCGAGTGAACCCTTTTTGGGGGGACCGGGTATCCTAAAACGGGACTGGAAAGGGTTTAGGATTTGATTAGGCGGACCGCTACCGCGGATCCCCCTAATCAAACCCTAAACCCTTTCACTTGCTTCTCATTTGAAGGCGGCAAAACAAAAAGACACCCTAGAGGGGCCGAGTGAACTATTTTTTGGGGGGCCGGGTATCCTAAAACGGGACGGGAAAGGGTTTAGGATTTCATTAGGCGGACCGCTACCATGGATCCCTCTAATCAAACCCTAAACACTTTCCCTTGCTTCTCATTCGAAGGCGGCAAGACAAAAAGACACCCTAGAGGGGCCGAGTGAACCCTTTTTGGGGGGACAAGGTATCCTAAAACGGGACGGGAAAGGGTTTAGGGTTTTATTAGGATCCCCCTAATCAAACCCTAAACCCTATTCCTTGCTTCTCATTTGAAGGCGGTAAGACAAAAAGACACCCTAGAGGGGCCGAGTGAACCCTTTTTGAGGGGCCGGGTATCCTAAAACGGGACGGGAAAAGGGATAGTGTTTGATTAGGCGGACCGCTACCGCGGATCCCCCTAATAAAACCCTAAACCCTTTCCCTTGCTTCTCATTCGAAGGCGGCAAGATAAAAAGACACCCTAGAGGGGCCTAGTGAACCCTTTTTGGGGGGACCGGGTATCCTAAAACGGGACGGGAAAGGGTTTAGGGTTTGAGTAGGGGGACCGCTACCGCGGATCCCCCTAACCAAATCCTAAACCCTTTCCCTTGCTTCTCATTTGAAGGCGACAAGACAAAAAAGACACCCTAGAGGGCCGAGTGAACCCTTTTTTGGGTGGCCGGGTATCCTAAAATGGGACTGGAAAGGACTTAGGATTTTATTAGGCAGACCGCTACCGCGGATCCCCCTAATCAAACCCTAAACCCTTTCACTTGCTTCTCATTTGAAGGCGGCAAAAAAGAAGACACCCTAGACGGGTCGAGTGAACCCTTTTTTGGGGGGCCGGGTATCCTATGCTGGGACGGGAAAGGGTTTAGGATTTGATTAGGCGGACCGCTACCATGGATCCCTCTAATCAAACCCTAAACCCTTTCCCTTGCTTCTCATTCGAAGGCGGCAAGACAAAAAGAAACCCTAGGAGGGCCGAGTGAACCCTTTTTGGGGGGACAAGGTATCCTAAAACGGGACGGGAAAGGGTTTAGGGTTTTATTAGGATCCCCCTAATCAAACCTTAAACCCTATTCCTTGCTTCTCATTTGAAGGCGGCAAGACAAAAAGACACCCTAGAGGGGCCGAGTGAACCCTTTTAGAGGGGCCGGGTATCCTAAAACGGGACGGGAAAGGGGATAGGGTTTGATTAGGCGGACCGCTACCGCGGATTCCCCTAATCAAACCCTAAACCCATTCCCTTGCTTCTCATTCGATGGCGGCAAGACAAAAAGACACCCTAGAGGGGCCTAGTGAACCCTTTTTGGGGGGACCGAGTATCCGAAAGCGAGACGGGAAAGGGTTTAGGGTTTGATTAGGCGGACTGCTACCGCAGATCCCCCTAATCAAACCCTAAACCCTTTCCCTTACTTCTCAATCGAAGGCGGCAAGACAAAAGACACCGTAGAGGCGCCGAGTGAACCCTTTTTGGGAGGCTGGTATTCTAAAACGGGACGGGAAAGGGTTTAGGGATTGATTAGGCGGACCGCTACCGCGGATCCCCCTAATCAAACCCTAAACCCTTTCCTTTGCTTTTCATTTGAAGGCGGCAAGACAAAAAGACACCCTAGAGGGGCCGAGTGAACCATTTTTTGAGGGGCCGGGTATCCTAAAACGGGACGGGAAAGGGTTTAGGGTTTGATTAGGCAGACTACTACCGCGGATCCCCCTAATCAAACCCCAAACCCTTTCCCTTGCTTCTCATTCGAAGGCGGCAAGAGAAAACGACACCCAAGAGGGGCCGAGTGAACCCTTTTTGGGGGGACCGGGTATCCTAAAACGGGACTGGAAAGGGTTTAGGATTTGATTAGGCAGACCGCTACCGCGGATCCCCCTAATCAAACCCTAAACCCTTTCACTTGCTTCTCATTTGAAGGCGGCAAAACAAAAAGACACCCTAGAGGGGCCGAGTGAACTATTTTTTGGGGGGCCGGGTATCCTAAAACGGGACGGGAAAGGGTTTAGGATTTCATTAGGCGGACCGCTACCATGGATCCCTCTAATCAAACCCTAAACACTTTCCCTTGCTTCTCATTCGAAGGCGGCAAGACAAAAAGACACCCTAGAGGGGCCGAGTGAACCCTTTTTGGGGGGACAAGGTATCCTAAAACGGGACGGGAAAGGGTTTAGGGTTTTATTAGGATCCCCCTAATCAAACCCTAAACCCTATTCCTTGCTTCTCATTTGAAGGCGGTAAGACAAAAAGACACCCTAGAGGGGCCGAGTGAACCCTTTTTGAGGGGCCGGGTATCCTAAAACGGGACGGGAAAAGGGATAGTGTTTGATTAGGCGGACCGCTACCGCGGATCCCCCTAATAAAACCCTAAACCCTTTCCCTTGCTTCTCATTCGAAGGCGGCAAGACAAAAAGACACCCTAGAGGGGCCTAGTGAATCCTTTTTGGGGGACGGGTATCCTAAAACGGGACGGGGAAAGGGTTTAGGGTTTGATTAGGCGGACTGCTACCACAGATCCTCCTAATCAAACCCTAAACCCTTTCCCTTACTTCTCAATCGAAGGCGGCAAGACAAAAAGACACACTAGAGGGGCCGAGTGAACCCTTTTTTGGGGGACCGGGTATCCTAAAATGGGACGGGAAAGGGTTTAGAGTTTGATTAGGCGGATCGCTACCGCGGATCCCTCTAATTGAACCCTAAACCCTTTCCCTTGCTTCTCATTTGAAGGCGGCAAGACAAAAAGACACCCTAGAGGGGCCGAGTGAACCCTTTTTTGGGGGGTCGGGTATCCTAAAACGGGACGGGAAAGGGTTTAGGGTTTGAGTAGGCGGACCGCTATCGCGGATCCCCCTAACCAAACCCTAAACCCTTTCCCTTGCTTCTCATTTGAAGGCGACAAGACAAAAAAGGCACCCTAGAGGGCCGAGTGAACCCTTTTTTGGGTGGCCGGGTATCGTAAAATGGGACTGGAAAGGGTTTAGGATTTTATTAGGCAGACCGCTACCGCGGATCCCCCTAATCAAACCCTAAACCCTTTCACTTGCTTCTCATTTGAAGGCGGCAAAAAAGAAGACACCCTAGAGGGGCCGAGTGAACCCTTTTTTGGGGGGCCGGGTATCCTAAGCTGGGACGGGAAAGGGTTTAGGATTTTATTAGGCGGACCGCTACCATGGATCCCTCTAATCAAACCCTAAACCCATTCCCTTACTTCTCATTCAAAGGCGGCAAGACAAAAAGACACCCTAGAGGGGCCGAGTGAACCCTTTTTGGGGGGACAAGGTATCCTAAAACGGGACGGGAAAGGGTTTAGGGTTTTATTAGGATCCCCCTAATCAAACCCTAAACCCTATTCCTTGCTTCTCATTTGAAGGCGGCAAGACAAAAAGACACCCTAGAGGGGCCGAGTGAACCCTTTTTGAGGGGCCAGGTATCCTAAAACGGGACGGAAAAGGGGATAGGGTTTGATTAGGCGGACCGCTACCGCGGATCCCCCTAATCAAACCCTAAACCCTTTCACTTGCTTCTCATTTGAAGGCGGCAAAACAAAAAGACACCCTAGAGGGGCCGAGTGAACTCTTTTTTGGGGGGCCGGGTATCCTAAAATGGGACGGGAAAGGGTTTAGGATTTGATTAGGCGGACCGCTACCATGGATCCCTCTAATCAAACCCTAAACTCTTTCCCTTGCTTCTCATTCGAAGGCGGCAAGACAAAAAGACACCCTAGAGGGGCCGAGTGAACCCTTTTTGGGGGGGACAAGGTATCCTAAAACGGGACGGGAAAGGGTTTAGGGTTTTATTAGGATCCCCCTAATCAAACCCTAAACCCTATTCCTTGCTTCTCATTTGAAGGCGGAAAGACAAAAAGACACCCTAGAGGCGCCGAGTGAACCCTTTTTGAGGGGCCGGGTATCCAAAAACGGGACGGGAAAGGGGATAGGGTTTGATTAGGCGGACCGCTACCGCGGATGCCCCTAATCAAACCCTAAACCCTTTCCCTTGCTTCTCATTCGAAGGCGGCAAGACAAAAAGACACCCTAGGGGGGCCGAGTGAACCCTTTTTGGGGGGACAAGGTATCCTAAAACGGGACGGGAAAGGGTTTAGGGTTTTATTAGGATCCCCCTAATCAAACCTTAAACCCTATTCCTTGCTTCTCATTTGAAGGCGGCAAGTCAAAAAGACATCCTAGAGGGGCCGAGTGAACCCTTTTAGAGGGGCCGGGTATCCTAAAACGGGACGGGAAAGGGGATAGGGTTTGATTAGGCGGACCGCTACCGCGGATCCCCCTAATCAAACCCTAAACCCATTCCCTTGCTTCTCATTCGATGGCGGCAAGACAAAAAGACACCCTAGAGGGGCCTAGTGAACCCTTTTTGGGGGGACCGAGTATCCGAAAACGAGACGGGAAAGGGTTTAGGGTTTGATTAGGCGGACTGCTACCGCAGATCCCCCTAATCAAACCCTAAACCCTTTCCCTTACTTCTCAATCGAAGGCGGCAAGACAAAAAGACACCCTAGAGGCGCCGAGTGAACCCTTTTTTGGGAGGCCGGGTATCCTAAAACGGGACGGGAAAGGGTTTAGGGATTGATTAGGCGGACCGCTAACGCGGATCCCCCTAATCAAACCCTAAACCCTTTCCTTTGGTTTTCATTTGAAGGCGGCAAGACAAAAAGACACCCTAGAGGGGCCGAGTGAACCATTTTTTGAGGGGCCGGGTATCCTAAAACGGGACGGGAAAGGGTTTAGGGTTTGATTAGGCAGACTACTACCGCGGATCCCCCTAATCAAACCCCAAACCCTTTCCCTTGCTTCTCATTCGAAGGCGGCAAGACAAAACGACACCCAAGAGGGGCCGAGTGAACCCTTTTTGGGGGGACCGGGTATCCTAAAACGGGACTGGAAAGGGTTTAGGATTTGATTAGGCAGACCGCTACCGCGGATCCCCCTAATCAAACCCTAAACCCTTTCACTTGCTTCTCATTTGAAGGCGGCAAAACAAAAAGACAACCTAGAGGGGCCGAGTGAACTCTTTTTTGGGGGGCCGGGTATCCTAAAACGGGACGGGAAAGGGTTTAGGATTTCATTAGGCGGACCGCTACCATGGATCCATCTAATCAAACCCTAAACACTTTCCCTTGCTTCTCATTCGAAGGCGGCAAGACAAAAAGACACCCTAGAGGGGCCGAGTGAACCCTTTTTTGGGGGACAAGGTATCCTAAAACGGGACGGGAAAGGGTTTAGGGTTTTATTAGGATCCCCCTAATCAAACCCTAAACCCTATTCCTTGCTTCTCATTTGAAGGCGGCAAGACAAAAAGACACCCTAGAGGGGCCGAGTGAACCCTTTTTGAGGGGCCGGGTATCCTAAAACGGGACGGGAAAGGGGATAGTGTTTGATTAGGCGGACCGCTACCACGGATCCCCCTAATAAAACCCTAAACCCTTTCCCTTGCTTCTCATTCGAAGGCGGCACGACAAAAAGACACCCTAGAGGGGCCTAGAGAATCCTTTTTGGGGGGACCGGGTATCCTAAAACGGGACGGGAAAGGGTTTAGGGTTTGATTAGGCGGACTGCTACCACAGATCCTCCTAATCAAACCCTAAACCCTTTCCCTTACTTCTCAATCGAAGGCGGCAAGACAAAAAGACACCCTAGAGGGGCCGAGTGAACCCTTTTTTGGGGGACCGGGTATCCTAAAATGGGACGGGAAAGGGTTTAGAGTTTGATTAGGCGGATCGCTACCGCGGATCCCTCTAATTGAACCCTAAACCCTTTCCCTTGCTTCTCATTTGAAGGCGGCAAGACAAAAAGACACCCTAGAGGGGCCGAGTGAACCCTTTTTTGGGGGGCCGGGTATCCTAAAACGGGACGGGAAAGGGTTTAGGGTTTGAGTAGGCGGACCGCTATCACGGATCCCCCTAACCAAACCCTAAACCCTTTCACTTGCTTCTCATTTGAAGGCGGCAAAAAAGAAGACACCCTAGAGGGGCCGAGTGAACCCTTTTTGGGGGGAAATTTTGGGTATCCTAAGCTGGGACGGGAAAGGGTTTAGGATTTTATTAGGCGGACCGCTACCATGGATCCCTCTAATCAAACCAAACCCATTCCCTTACTTCTCATTCAAAGGCGGCAAGACAAAAAGACACCCTAGAGGGGCCGAGTGAACCCTTTTTGGGAGGACAAGGTATCCTAAAACGGGACGGGAAAGGTATTAGGGTTTTATTAGGATCCCCCTAATCAAACCCTAAACCCTATTCCTTGCTTCTCATTTGAAGGCGGAAAGACAAAAAGACACCCTAGAGGGGCCGAGTGAACCCTTTTTTAGGGGCCGGGTATCCTAAAACGGGACGGGAAAGGGGATAAGGTTTGATTAGGCGGACCGCTACCGCGGATGCCCCTAATCAAACCTTAAACCCTTTCCCTTGCTTCTCATTCGAAGGCGGCAAGACAAAAAGACACCCTAGAGGGGCCTAGTGAACCCTCTTTGGGGGGACCGGGTATCCTAAAACGGGACGGGAAAGGGTTTAGAGTTTGATTAGGCGGATCGCTACCGCGGATCCCTCTAATTGAACCCTAAACCCTTTCCCTTGCTTCTCATTTGAAGGCGGCAAGACAAAAAGACACCCTAGAGGGGCCGAGTAAACCCTTTTTTGGGGGGGCGGGTATCCTAAAACGGGACGGGAAAGGGTTTAGGGTTTGAGTAGGCGGACCGCTATCGCGGATCCCCCTAACCAAACCCTAAACCCTTTCACTTGCTTCTCATTTGAAGGCGGCAAAAAAGAAGACACCCTAGAGGGGCCGAGTGAACCCTTTTTGGGGGTGGGTATCCTAAGCGGGACGGGAAAGGGTTTAGGATTTTATTAGGCGGACCGCTACCATGGATCCCTCTAATCAAACCCTAAACCCATTCCCTTACTTCTCATTCAAAGGCGGCAAGACAAAAAGACACCCTAGAGGGGCCGAGTGAACCCTTTTTGGGGGGACAAGGTATCCTAAAACGGGACGGGAAAGGTATTAGGTTTTATTAGGATCCCCCTAATCAAACCCTAAACCCTATTCCTTGCTTCTCATTTGAAGGCGGCAAGACAAAAAGACACCCTAGAGGCGCCGAGTGAACCCTTTTTGGGGGGCGGGTATCCTAAAACGGGACGGGAAAGGGTTTAGGGATTGATTAGGCGGACCGCTAACGCGGATCCCCCTAATCAAACCCTAAACCCTTTTCTTTGGTTTTCATTTGAAGGCGGCAAGACAAAAAGACACCCTAGAGGGGCCGAGTGAACCATTTTTTGAGGGGCCGGGTATCCTAAAACGGGACGGGAAAGGGTTTAGGGTTTGATTAGGCAGACTACTACGGCGGATCCCCCTAATCAAACCCCAAACCCTTTCCCTTGCTTCTCATTCGAAGGCGGCAAGACAAAACGACACCCAAGAGGGGCCGAGTGAACCCTTTTTGGGGGGACCGGGTATCCTAAAACGGATCGAAAGGGTTTAGGATTTGATTAGGAGACCGCTACCGCGGATCCCCCTAATCAAACCCTAAACCCTATTCCTTGCTTCTCATTTGAAGGCGGAAAGACAAAAAGACACCCTAGAGGGGCCGAGTGAACCCTTTTTTAGGGGCCGGGTATCCTAAAACGGGACGGGAAAGGGGATAGGGTTTGATTAGGCGGACCGCTACCGCGGATGCCCCTAATCAAACCTTAAACCCTTTCCCTTGCTTCTCATTCGAAGGCGGCAAGACAAAAAGACACCCTAGAGGGGCCTAGTGAACCCTTTTTGGGGGGACCGGGTATCCTAAAACGGGACGGGAAAGGGTTTAGAGTTTGATTAGGCGGATCGCTACCGCGGATCCCTCTAATTGAACCCTAAACCCTTTCCCTTGCTTCTCATTTGAAGGCGACAAGACAAAAAGACACCCTAGAGGGGCCGAGTGAACCCTTTTTTGGGGGGGCGGGTATCCTAAAACGGGACGGGAAAGGGTTTAGGGTTTGAGTAGGCGGACCGTTATCGCGGATCCCCCTAACCAAACCCTAAACCCTTTCACTTGCTTCTCATTTGAAGGCGGCAAAAAAGAAGACACCCTAGAGGGGCCGAGTGAACCCTTTTTTGGGGGGCTGAGTATCCTAAGCTGGGACGGGAAAGGGTTTAGGATTTTATTAGGCGGACCGCTACCATGGATCCCTCTAATCAAACCCTAAACCCATTCCCTTACTTCTCATTCAAAGGCGGCAAGACAAAAAGACACCCTAGAGGGGCCGAGTGAACCCTTTTTGGGGGGACAAGGTATCCTAAAACGGGACGGGAAAGGTATTAGGGTTTTATTAGGATCCCCCTAATCAAACCCTAAACCCTATTCCTTGCTTCTCATTTGAAGGCGGCAAGACAAAAAGACACCCTAGAGGCGCCGAGTGAACCCTTTTTTGGGAGGCCGGGTATCCTAAAACGGGACGGGAAAGGGTTTAGGGATTGATTAGGCGGACCGCTAACGCGGATCCCCCTAATCAAACCCTAAACCCTTTCCTTTTGTTTTCATTTGAAGGCGGCAAGACAAAAAGACACCCTAGAGGGGCCGAGTGAACCATTTTTTGAGGGGCCGGGTATCCTAAAACGGGACGGGAAAGGGTTTAGGGTTTGATTAGGCAGACTACTACGGCGGATCCCCCTAATCAAACCCCAAACCCTTTCCCTTGCTTCTCATTCGAAGGCGGCAAGACAAAACGACACCCAAGAGGGGCCGAGTGAACCCTTTTTGGGGGGACCGGGTATCCTAAAACGGGACTGGAAAGGGTTTAGGATTTGATTAGGCAGACCGCTACCGCGGATCCCCCTAATCAAACCCTAAACCCTATTCCTTGCTTCTCATTTGAAGGCGGAAAGACAAAAAGACACCCTAGAGGGGCCGAGTGAACCCTTTTTTAGGGGCCGGGTATCCTAAAACGGGACGGGAAAGGGGATAGGGTTTGATTAGGCGGACCGCTACCGCGGATGCCCCTAATCAAACCTTAAACCCTTTCCCTTGCTTCTCATTCGAAGGCGGCAAGACAAAAAGACACCCTAGAGGGGCCTAGTGAACCCTTTTTGGGGGGACCGGGTATCCTAAAACGGGACGGGAAAGGGTTTAGAGTTTGATTAGGCGGATCGCTACCGCGGATCCCTCTAATTGAACCCTAAACCCTTTCCCTTGCTTCTCATTTGAAGGCGGCAAGACAAAAAGACACCCTAGAGGGGCCGAGTGAACCCTTTTTTGGGGGGGCGGGTATCCTAAAACGGGACGGGAAAGGGTTTAGGGTTTGAGTAGGCGGACCGCTATCGCGGATCCCCTAATCAAACCCTAAACCCTTTCCCTTGCTTCTCATTTGAAGGCGGCAAAAAAGAAGACACCCTAGAGGGGCCGAGTGAACCCTTTTTTGGGGGGCTGGGTATCCTAAGCTGGGACGGGAAAGGGTTTAGGATTTTATTAGGCAGACCGCTACCATGGATCCCTCTAATCAAACCCTAAACCCATTCCCTTACTTCTCATTCAAAGGCGGCAAGACAAAAAGACACCCTAGAGGGGCCGAGTGAACCCTTTTTGGGGGGACAAGGTATCCTAAAACGGGACGGGAAAGGTATTAGGGTTTTATTAGGATCCCCCTAATCAAACCCTAAACCCTATTCCTTGCTTCTCATTTGAAGGCGGCAAGACAAAAAGACACCCTAGAGGCGCCGAGTGAACCCTTTTTGGGGGGCCGGGTATCCTAAAACGGGACGGGAAAGGGTTTAGGGATTGATTAGGCGGACCGCTAACGCGGATCCCCCTAATCAAACCCTAAACCCTTTCCTTTGGTTTTCATTTGAAGGCGGCAAGACAAAAAGACACCCTAGAGGGGCCGAGTGAACCATTTTTTGAGGGGCCGGGTATCCTAAAACGGGACGGGAAAGGGTTTAGGGTTTGATTAGGCAGACTACTACGGCGGATCCCCCTAATCAAACCCCAAACCCTTTCCCTTGCTTCTCATTCGAAGGCGGCAAGACAAAACGACACCCAAGAGGGGCCGAGTGAACCCTTTTTGGGGGGACCGGGTATCCTAAAACGGGACTGGAAAGGGTTTAGGATTTGATTAGGCAGACCGCTACCGCGGATCCCCCTAATCAAACCCTAAACCCTTTCACTTGCTTCTCATTTGAAGGCGGCAAAACAAAAAGACAACCTAGAGGGGCCGAGTGAACTCTTTTTTGGGGGGCCGGGTATCCTAAAACGGGACGGGAAAGGGTTTAGGATTTCATTAGGCGGACCGCTACCATGAATCCCTCTAATCAAACCCTAAACACTTTCCCTTGCTTCTCATTCGAAGGCGGCAAGACAAAAAGACACCCTAGAGGGGCCGAGTGAACCCTTTTTTGGGGGACAAGGTATCCTAAAACGGGACGGGAAAGGGTTTAGGGTTTTATTAGGATCCCCCTAATCAAACCCTAAACCCTATTCCTTGCTTCTCATTTGAAGGCGGCAAGACAAAAAGACACCCTAGAGGGGCCGAGTGAACCTTTTTGAGGGGCGGGTATCCTAAAACGGGACGGGAAAGGGGATAGTGTTTGATTAGGCGGACCGCTACCACGGATCCCCCTAATAAAACCCTAAACCCTTTCCCTTGCTTCTCATTCGAAGGCGGAAAGACAAAAAGACACCCTAGAGGGGCCTAGTGAATCCTTTTTGGGGGGACCGGGTATCCTAAAACGGGACGGGAAAGGGTTTAGGGTTTGATTAGGCGGACTGCTACCACAGATCCTCCTAATCAAACCCTAAACCCTTTCCCTTACTTCTCAATCGAAGGCGGCAAGACAAAAAGACACCCTAGAGGGGCCGAGTGAACCCTTTTTTGGGGGACCGGGTATCCTAAAATGGGACGGGAAAGGGTTTAGAGTTTGATTAGGCGGATCGCTACCGTGGATCCCTCTAATTGAACCCTAAACCCTTTCCCTTGCTTCTCATTTGAAGGCGGCAAGACAAAAAGACACCCTAGAGGGGCCGAGTGAACCCTTTTTTGGGGGGCGGGTATCCTAAAACGGGACGGGAAAGGGTTTAGGGTTTGAGTAGGCGGACCGCTATCGCGGATCCCCCTAACCAAACCCTAAACCCTTTCACTTGCTTCTCATTTGAAGGCGGCAAAAAAGAAGACACCCTAGAGGGGCCGAGTGAACCCTTTTTTGGGGGGCTGGGTATCCTAAGCTGGGACGGGAAAGGGTTTAGGATTTTATTAGGCGGACCGCTACCATGGATCCCTCTAATCAAACCCTAAACCCATTCCCTTACTTCTCATTCAAAGGCGGCAAGACAAAAAGACACCCTAGAGGGGCCGAGTGAACCCTTTTTGGGGGGACAAGGTATCCTAAAACGGGACGGGAAAGGTATTAGGGTTTTATTAGGATCCCCCTAATCAAACCCTAAACCCTATTCCTTGCTTCTCATTTGAAGGCGGCAAGACAAAAAGACACCCTAGAGGGGCCGAGTGAACCCTTTTTGAGGGGCCGGGTATCCTAAAACGGGACGGGAAAGGGGATAGGGTTTGATTAGGCGGACCGCTACCGCGGATCCCCCTAATCAAACCCTAAACCCTTTCACTTGCTTCTCATTTGAAGGCGGCAAAACAAAAAGACACCCTAGAGGGGCCGAGTGAACTCTTTTTTGGGGGGCCGGGTATCCTAAAACGGGACGGGAAAGGGTTTAGGATTTGATTAGGCGGACCGCTACCATGGATCCCTCTAATCAAACCCTAAACTCTTTCCCTTGCTTCTCATTCGAAGGCGGCAAGACAAAAAGACACCCTAGAGGGGCCGAGTGAACCCTTTTTGGGGGGGACAAGGTATCCTAAAACGGGACGGGAAAGGGTTTAGGGTTTTATTAGGATCCCCCTAATCAAACCCTAAACCCTATTCCTTGCTTCTCATTTGAAGGCGGAAAGACAAAAAGACACCCTAGAGGGGCCGAGTGAACCCTTTTTTAGGGGCCGGGTATCCTAAAACGGGACGGGAAAGGGGATAGGGTTTGATTAGGCGGACCGCTACCGCGGATGCCCGTAATCAAACCTTAAACCCTTTCCCTTGCTTCTCATTCGAAGGCGGCAAGACAAAAAGACACCCTAGAGGGGCCTAGTGAACCCTTTTTGGGGGGACCGGGTATCCTAAAACGGGACGGGAAAGGGTTTAGGGTTTGATTAGGCGGACTGCTACCGCAGATCCCCCTAATCAAACCCTAAACCCTTTCCCTTACTTCTCAATCGAAGGCGGCAAGACAAAAAGACACCCTAGAGGGGCCGAGTGAACCCTTTTTTGGGGGACCGGGTATCCTAAAATGGGACGGGAAAGGGTTTAGAGTTTGATTAGGCGGATCGCTACCGCGGATCCCTCTAATTGAACCCTAAACCCTTTCCCTTGCTTCTCATTTGAAGGCGGCAAGACAAAAAGACACCCTAGAGTGGCCGAGTGAACCCTTTTTTGGGGGGGGGCGGGTATCCTAAAACGGGACGGGAAAGGGTTTAGGGTTTGAGTAGGTGGACCGCTATCGCGGATCCCCCTAACCAAACCCTAAACCCTTTCACTTGCTTCTCATTTGAAGGCGGCAAAAAAGAAGACACCCTAGAGGGGCCGAGTGAACCCTTTTTGGGGGTGGGTATCCTAAATTTGGGACGGGAAAGGGTTTAGGATTTTATTAGGCGGACCGCTACCATGGATCCCTCTAATCAAACCCTAAACCCATTCCCTTACTTCTCATTCAAAGGCGGCAAGACAAAAAGACACCCTAGAGGGGCCGAGTGAACCCTTTTTGGGGGGACAAGGTATCCTAAAACGGGACGGGAAAGGTATTAGGGTTTTATTAGGATCCCCCTAATCAAACCCTAAACCTTATTCCTTGCTTCTCATTTGAAGGCGGCAAGACAAAAAGACACCCTAAAGGGGCCGAGTGAACCCTTTTTGAGGGGCCAGGTATCCTAAAACGGGACGGAAAAGGGGATAGGGTTTGATTAGGCGGACCGCTACCGCGGATCCCCCTAATCAAACCCTAAACCCTTTCACTTGCTTCTCATTTGAAGGCGGCAAAACAAAAAGACACCCTAGAGGGGCCGAGTGAACTCTTTTTTGGGGGGCCGGGTATCCTAAAACGGGACGGGAAAGGGTTTAGGATTTGATTAGGTGGACCGCTACCATGGATCCCTCTAATCAAACCCTAAACTCTTTCCCTTGCTTCTCATTCGAGGGCGGCAAGACAAAAAGACACCCTAGAGGGGCCGAGTGAACCCTTTTTGGGGGGGACAAGGTATCCTAAAACGGGACGGGAAAGGGTTTAGAGTTTTATTAGGATCCCCCTAATCAAACCCTAAACCCTATTCCTTGCTTCTCATTTGAAGGCGGAAAGACAAAAAGACACCCTAGAGGGGCCGAGTGAACCCTTTTTTAGGGGCCGGGTATCCTAAAACGGGACGGGAAAGGGGATAGGGTTTGATTAGGCGGACCGCTACCGCGGATGCCCCTAATCAAACCCTAAACCCTTTCCCTTGCTTCTCATTCGAAGGCGGCAAGACAAAAAGACACCCTAGAGGGGCCTAGTGAACCCTTTTTGGGGGGACCGGGTATCCTAAAACGGGACGGGAAAGGGTTTAGGGTTTGATTAGGCGGACTGCTACCGCAGATCCCCCTAATCAAACCCTAAACCCTTTCCCTTACTTCTCAATCGAAGGCGGCAAGACAAAAAGACACCCTAGAGGGGCCGAGTGGACCCTTTTTTGGGGGACCGGGTATCCTAAAATGGGACGGGAAAGGGTTTAGAGTTTGATAAGGCGGATCGCTACCGCGGATCCCCCTAATTGAACCCTAAACCCTTTCCCTTGCTTCTCATTTGAAGGCGGCAAGACAAAAAGACACCCTAGAGGGGCCGAGTGAACCCTTTTTTGTGGGGCCGGGTATCCTAAAACGGGACGGGAAAGGGTTTAGGGTTTTAGTAGGCGGACCGCTACCGCGGATCCCCCTAACCAAACCCTAAACCCTTTCCCTTGCTTCTCATTTGAAGGCGACAAGACAAAAAAGACACCCTAGAGGGCCGAGTGAACCCTTTTTTGGGTGGCCGGGTATCCTAAAATGGGACTGGAAAGGGTTTACGATTTTATTAGGCAGACCGCTACCGCGGATCCCCCTAATCAAACCATAAACCCTTTCACTTGCTTCTCATTTGAAGGCGGCAAAAAAGAAGACACCCTAGAGGGGCCGAGTGAACCCTTTTTTGGGGGGCCGGGTATCCTAAGCTGGGACGGGAAAGGGTTTAGGATTTGATTAGGCGGACCGCTACCATGGATCCCTCTAATCAAACCCTAAATCCTTTCCCTTGCTTCTCATTCGAAGGCGGCAAGACAAAAAGACACCCTAGAGGGGCCGAGTGAACCCTTTTTGGGGGGACAAGGTATCCTAAAACGGGACGGGAAAGGGTTTAGGGTTTTATTAGGATCCCCCTAATCAAACCCTAA
Source organism: Silene latifolia (assembly GCF_048544455.1). Taxonomy (NCBI): domain Eukaryota; kingdom Viridiplantae; phylum Streptophyta; class Magnoliopsida; order Caryophyllales; family Caryophyllaceae; genus Silene; species Silene latifolia. Next base: position 91,229,264 of record NC_133534.1, read on the forward strand.
ACCCTATTCCTTGCTTCTCATTTGAAGGCGGCAAGACAAAAAGACACCCTAGAGGGGCCGAGTGAACCCTTTTTGAGGGGCCGGGTATCCTAAAACGGGACGGGAAAGGGGATAGTGTTTGATTAGGCGGACCGCTACCGCGGATCCCCCAATCAAACCCTAAACCCTTTCCCTTGCTTCTCATTCGAAGGCGGCAAGACAAAAAGACACCCTAGAGGGGCCTAGTGAATCCTTTTTGGGGGGACCGGGTATCCTAAAACGGGACGGGAAAGGGTTTAGGGATTGATTAGGCGGACTGCTACCACAGATCCTCCTAATCAAACCCTAAACCCTTTCCCTTACTTCTCAATCGTAGGCGGCAAGACAAAAAGACACCCTAGAGGGGCCGAGTGAACCCTTTTTTGGGGGACCGGGTATCCTAAAATGGGACGGGAAAGGGTTTAGAGTTTGATTAGGCGGATCGCTACCGCGGATCCCTCTAATTGAACCCTAAACCCTTTCCCTTGCTTCTCATTTGAAGGCGGCAAGACAAAAAGACACCCTAGAGGGGCCGAGTGAACCCTTTTTTGGGGGGCCGGGTATCCTAAAACGGGACGGGAAAGGGTTTAGGGTTTGAGTAGGCGGACCGCTATCGCGGATCCCCCTAACCAAACCCTAAACCCTTTCCCTTGCTTCTCATTTGAAGGCGACAAGACAAAAAAGGCACCCTAGAGGGCCGAGTGAACCCTTTTTTGGGTGGCCGGGTATCCTAAAATGGGACAGGAAAGGGTTTAGGATTTTATTAGGCAGACCACTACCGCGGACCCTCCTAATCAAACCCTAAACCCTTTCACTTGCTTCTCATTTTAAGGCGGCAAAAAAGAAGACACCCTAGAGGGGCCGAGTGAACCCTTTTTTGGGGGTGCGGGTATCCTATTTGGGACGGGAAAGGGTTTAGGATTTTATTAGGCGGACCGCTACCATGGATCCCTCTAATCAAACCCTAAACCCATTACCTTACTTCTCAATCAAAGGCGGCAAGACAAAAAGACACCCTAGAGGGGCCGAGTGAACCCTTTTTGGGGGGACAAGGTATCCTAAAACGGGACGGGAAAGGGTTTAGGGTTTTATTAGGATCCCCCTAATCAAACCCTAAACCCTATTCCTTGCTTCTCATTTGAAGGCGGCAAGACAAAAAGACACACTAGAGGGGCCGAGTGAACCCTTTTTGAGGGGCCAGGTATCCTAAAACGGGACGAAAAAGGGGATAGGGTTTGATTAGGCGGACCGCTACCGCGGATCCCCCTAATCAAACCCTAAACCCTTTCACTTGCTTCTCATTTGAAGGCGGCAAAACAAAAAGACACCCTAGAGGGGCCGAGTGAACTCTTTTTTGGGGGGCCGGGTATCCTAAAACGTGACGGGAAGAGGTTTAGGATTTCATTAGGCGGACCGCTACCATGGATCCCTCTAATCAAACCCTAAACTCTTTCCCTTGCTTCTCATTCGAAGGCGGCAAGACAAAAAGACACCCTAGAGGGGCCGAGTGAACCCTTTTTGGGGGGACAAGGTATCCTAAAACGGGACGGGAACGGGTTTAGGGTTTTATTAGGATCCCCCTAATCAAACCCTAAACCCTATTCCTTGCTTCTCATTTGAAGGCGGAAAGACAAAAAGACACCCTAGAGAGGCCGAGTGAACCCTTTTTGAGGGGCCGGGTATCCTAAAACGGGACGGGAAAGGGGATAGGGTTTGATTAGGCGGACCGCTACCGCGGATGCCCCTAATCAAACCCTAAACCCTTTCCCTTGCTTCTCATTCGAAGGCGGCAAGACAAAAAGACACCCTAGAGGGGCCTAGTGAACCCTTTTTGGGGGGACGGGAAAGGGTTTAGGGTTTGATTAGGCGGACTGCTACCGCAGATCCCCCTAATCAAACCCTAAACCCTTTCCCTTACTTCTCAATCGAAGGCGGCAAGACAAAAAGACACCCTAGAGGGGCCGAGTGGACCCTTTTTTGGGGGACCGGGTATCCTAAAATGGGACGGGAAAGGGTTTAGAGTTTGATTAGGCGGATCGCTACCGCGGATCCCCCTAATTGAACCCTAAACCCTTTCCCTTGCTTCTCATTTGAAGGCGGCAAGACAAAAAGACACCCTAGTGGGGCCGAGTGAACCCTTTTTTGGGGGGCCGGGTATCCTAAAACGGGACGGGAAAGGGTTTAGGGTTTTAGTAGGCGGACCGCTACCGCGGATCCCCCTAACCAAACCCTAAACCCTTTCCCTTGCTTCTCATTTGAAGGCGACAAGACAAAAAAGACACCCTAGAGGGCCGAGTGAACCCTTTTTTGGGTGGCCGGGTATCCTAAAATGGGACTGGAAAGGGTTTAGGATTTTATTAGGCAGACCGCTACCGCGGATCCCCCTAATCAAACCCTAAACCCTTTCAATTGCTTCTCATTTGAAGGCGGCAAAAAAGAAGACACCCTAGAGGGGCCGAGTGAACCCTTTTTTGGGGGGCCGGGTATCCTAAGCTGGGACGGGAAAGGGTTTAGGATTTGATTAGGCGGACCGCTACCATGGATCCCTCTAATCAAACCCTAAATCCTTTCCCTTGCTTCTCATTCGAAGGCGGCAAGACAAAAAGACACCCTAGAGGGGCCGAGTGAACCCTTTTTGGGGGGACAAGGTATCCTAAAACGGGACGGGAAAGGGTTTAGGGTTTTATTAGGATCCCCCTAATCAAACCCTAAACCCTATTCCTTGCTTCTCATTTGAAGGCGGCAAGACAAAAAGACACCCTAGAGGGGCCGAGTGAACCCTTTTGAGGGGAACGGGTATCCTAAAACGGGACGGGAAAGGGGATAGTGTTTGATTAGGCGGACCGCTACCGCGGATCCCCCTAATCAAACCCTAAACCCTTTCCCTTGCTTCTCATTCGAAGGCGGCAAGACAAAAAGACACCCTAGAGGGGCCTAGTGAATCCTTTTTGGGGGGACCGGGTATCCTAAAACGGGACGGGAAAGGGTTTAGGGATTGATTAGGCGGACTGCTACCACAGATCCTCCTAATCAAACCCTAAACCCTTTCCCTTACTTCTCAATCGTAGGCGGCAAGACAAAAAGACACCCTAGAGGGGCCGAGTGAACCCTTTTTTGGGGGACCGGGTATCCTAAAATGGGACGGGAAAGGGTTTAGAGTTTGATTAGGCGGATCGCTACCGCGGATCCCTCTAATTGAACCCTAAACCCTTTCCCTTGCTTCTCATTTGAAGGCGGCAAGACAAAAAGACACCCTAGAGGGGCCGAGTGAACCCTTTTTTGGGGGGCCGGGTATCCTAAAACGGGACGGGAAAGGGTTTAGGGTTTGATTAGGCGGACCGCTATCGCGGATCCCCCTAACCAAACCCTAAACCCTTTCCCTTGCTTCTCATTTGAAGGCGACAAGACAAAAAAGGCACCCTAGAGGGCCGAGTGAACCCTTTTTTGGGTGGCCGGGTATCCTAAAATGGGACAGGAAAGGGTTTAGGATTTTATTAGGCAGACCACTACCGCGGACCCTCCTAATCAAACCCTAAACCCTTTCACTTGCTTCTCATTTTAAGGCGGCAAAAAAGAAGACACCCTAGAGGGGCCGAGTGAACCCTTTTTTGGGGGGCTGGGTATCCTAAGCTGGGACGGGAAAGGGTTTAGGATTTTATTAGGCGGACCGCTACCATGGATCCCTCTAATCAAACCCTAAACCCATTACCTTACTTCTCAATCAAAGGCGGCAAGACAAAAAGACACCCTAGAGGGGCCGAGTGAACCCTTTTTGGGGGGACAAGGTATCCTAAAACGGGACGGGAAAGGGTTTAGGGTTTTATTAGGATCCCCCTAATCAAACCCTAAACCCTATTCCTTGCTTCTCATTTGAAGGCGGCAAGACAAAAAGACACACTAGAGGGGCCGAGTGAACCCTTTTTGAGGGGCCAGGTATCCTAAAACGGGACGAAAAAGGGGATAGGGTTTGATTAGGCGGACTGCTACCGCGGATCCCCCTAATCAAACCCTAAACCCTTTCACTTGCTTCTCATTTGAAGGCGGCAAAACAAAAAGACACCCTAGAGGGGCCGAGTGAACTCTTTTTTGGGGGGCCGGGTATCCTAAAACGTGACGGGAAAGGGTTTAGGATTTCATTAGGCGGACCGCTACCATGGATCCCTCTAATCAAACCCTAAACTCTTTCCCTTGCATCTCATTCGAAGGCGGCAAGACAAAAAGACACCCTAGAGGGGCCGAGTGAACCCTTTTTGGGGGGACAAGGTATCCTAAAACGGGACGGGAACGGGTTTAGGGTTTTATTAGGATCCCCCTAATCAAACCCTAAACCCTATTCCTTGCTTCTCATTTGAAGGCGGAAAGACAAAAAGACACCCTAGAGGGGCCGAGTGAACCCTTTTTGAGGGGCCGGGTATCCTAAAACGGGACGGGAAAGGGGATAGGGTTTGATTAGGCGGACCGCTACCGCGGATGCCCCTAATCAAACCCTAAACCCTTTCCCTTGCTTCTCATTCGAAGGCGGCAAGACAAAAAGACACCCTAGAGGGGCCTAGTGAACCCTTTTTGGGGGGGGGAAAGGGTTTAGGGTTTGATTAGGCGGATCGCTACCGCAGATCCCCCTAATCAAACCCTAAACCCTTTCCCTTACTTCTCAATCGAAGGCGGCAAGACAAAAAGACACCCTAGAGGGGCCGAGTGGACCCTTTTTTGGGGGACCGGGTATCCTAAAATGGGACGGGAAAGGGTTTAGAGTTTGATTAGGCGGATCGCTACCGCGGATCCCCCTAATTGAACCCTAAACCCTTTCCCTTGCTTCTCATTTGAAGGCGGCAAGACAAAAAGACACCCTAGTGGGGCCGAGTGAACCCTTTTTTGGGGGGCCGGGTATCCTAAAACGGGACGGGAAAGGGTTTAGGGTTTTAGTAGGCGGACCGCTACCGCGGATCCCCTAAACCCTAAACCCTTTCCCTTGCTTCTCATTTGAAGGCGACAAGACAAAAAAGACACCCTAGAGGGCCGAGTGAACCCTTTTTTGGGTGGCCGGGTATCCTAAAATGGGACTGGAAAGGGTTTAGGATTTTATTAGGCAGACCGCTACCGCGGATCCCCCTAATCAAACCCTAAACCCTTTCACTTGCTTCTCATTTGAAGGCGGCAAAAAAGAAGACACCCTAGAGGGGCCGAGTGAACCCTTTTTTGGGGGGCCGAGTATCCTAAGCCGGGACGGGAAAGGGTTTAGGATTTTATTAGGCGGACCGCTACCATGGATCCCTCTAATCAAACCCTAAATCCTTTCCCTTGCTTCTCATTCGAAGGCGGCAAGACAAAAAGACACCCTAGAGGGGCCGAGTGAACCCTTTTTGGGGGGCCGGGTATCCTAAGCTGGGACGGGAAAGGGTTTAGGATTTAATTAGGCGGACCGCTACCATGGATCCCCCTAATTGAACCCTAAACCCTTTCCCTTGCTTCTCATTTGAAGGCGGCAAGACAAAAAGACACCCTAGAGGGGCCGAGTGAACCCTTTTTTGGGGGGCCGGGTATCCTAAGCTGGGACGGGAAAGGGTTTAGCATTTGATTAGGCGGACCGCTACCATGGATCCCTCTAATCAAACCCTAAATCCTTTCCCTTGCTTCTCATTCGAAGGCGGCAAGACAAAAAGACACCCTAGAGGGGCCGAGTGAACCCTTTTTGGGGGGGACAAGGTATCCTAAAACGGGACGGGAAAGGGTTTAGGGTTTTATTAGGATCCCCCTAATCAAACCCTAAACCCTATTCCTTGCTTCTCATTTGAAGGCGGCAAGACAAAAAAACACCCTAGAGGGGCCGAGTGAACCCTTTTTGAGGGGCCGGGTATCCTAAAACGGGACGGGAAAGGGGATAGGGTTTGATTAGGTGGACCGCTACCGCGGATCCCCCTAATCAAACCCTAAACCCTTTCCCTTGCTTCTCATTCCAAGGCGGCAAGACAAAAAGACACCCTAGAGGGGCCTAGTGAACCCTTTTTGGGGGGGACCGGGTATCCTAAAACGGGACGGGAAAGGGTTTAGGGTTTGATTAGGCGGACTGCTACCGCAGATCCCCCTAATCAAACCCTAAACCCTTTCCCTTACTTCTCAATCGAAGGCGGCAAGACAAAAAGACACCCTAGAGGGGCCGGGTGAACCCTTTTTGGGGGACCGGGTATCCTAAAATGGGACGGGAAAGGGTTTATAGTTTGATTAGGCGGATCGCTACCGCGGATCCCCCTAATTGAACCCTAAACCCTTTCCCTTGGTTCTCATTTGAAGGCGGCAAGACAAAAAGACACCCTAGAGGGGCCGAGTGAACCCTTTTTTGGGGGGCCGGGTATCCTAAAACGGGACGGGAAAGGGTTTAGGGTTTGAGTAGGCGGACCGCTACCGCGGATCCCCCTAACCAAACCCTAAACCCTTTCCCTTGCTTCTCATTTGAAGGTGACAAGACAAAAAAAGACACCCTAGAGGGCCGAGTGAACCCTTTTTTGGGTGGCCCGGTATCCTAAAATGGGACTAGAAAGGGTTTAGGATTTTATTAGGCAGACCGCTACCGCGGATCCCCCTAATCAAACCCTAAACCCTTTCACTTGCTTCTCATTTGAAGGCGGCAAAAAAGAAGACACCCTAGAGGGGCCGAGTGAACCCTTTTTTAGGGGGCCGAGTATCCTAAGCCGGGACGGGAAAGGGTTTAGGATTTGATTAGGCGGACCGCTACCGCGGATCCCCCTAATCAAACCCTAAACCCTTTCCCTTACTTCTAAATCGAAGGCGGCAAGACAAAAAGACACCCTAGAGGGGCCGAGTGAACCCTTTTTTGGGGGACCGGGTATCCTAAAACGGGACGGGAAAGGGTATAGGGTTTGATTAGGCGGACCGCTACCGCGGATCCTCCTAATCAAACCCTAAACCCTTTTTTTTGCTTCTCATTTGAAGGCGACAAGACAAAAAGACACCCTAGAGGGGCAGAGTGAACCATTTTTTGAGGGGCCGGGTATCCTAAAACGGGACGGGAAAGGGTTTAGGGTTTGATTAGGCAGACTGCTACCGCGGATCCCCCTAATCAAACCCTAAACCCTTTCCCTTGCTTCTCATTCGAAGGCAGCAAGACAAAAAGACACCCTAGAGGGGCCGAGTGAACCCTTTTTGGGGGGACCGGGTATCCTAAAACGGGACGGGAAAGGGTTTAGGGTTTGATTAGGCGGACCGCTACCACAGATCTGGCTAATCCAACCCTAAAACCTTTCCCTTTCTTCTCATTCGAAGGTGGCAAGACAAAAAGACACCCTAGAGGGGCCGAGTGAACCCTTTTTGGGGGGCCGGGTATCCTAAAACAGGACGGGAAAGGGTTTAGGGTTTGAGTAGGCGGACCGCTACCGCGGATCCCCCTAACCAAACCCTAAACCCTTTCCCTTGCTTCTCATTTGAAGGTGACAAGACAAAAAAGACACCCTAGAGGGCCGAGTGAACCCTTTTTTGGGTGGCCCGGTATCCTAAAATGGGACTAGAAAGGGTTTAGGGTTTGATTAGGCAGACTGCTACCGCTAATCCCCCTAATCAAACCCTAAACCCTTTCCCTTGCTTCTCATTCGAAGGCAGCAAGACAAAAAGACACCCTAGAGGGGCCGAGTGAACCCTTTTTGGGGGGACCGGGTATCCTCAAATTGGACGGGAAAGGGGTTAGGGTTTGATTAGGATCCCCCTAATCAAACCCTAAACCCTTTCCCTTGCTTCTCAGTTGAAGGCGGCAAGACAAAAAGACACCCTAGAGGGGCCGAGTGAACCCTTTTTGGGGGGCCGGGTATCCTAAAACGGGACGGGAAAGGGTTTAGGGTTTTATTAGGCGGACCGCTACCGCAGATCCCTCTCAAACCCTAAACCCTTTCCCTTGCTTCTCATTCGAAGGCGGCAAGACAAAAAGATACCCTAGAGGGGCCGAGTGAACCCTTTTTGGGGGGACCGGGTATCCTAGAACGGAACGGGAAAGGGTTTAGGGTTTGATTAGGTGGACCGCTACCACGGATCTGGCTAATCCAACCCTAAAACCTTTCCCTTTCTTCTCATTCGAAGGTGGGAAGACAAAAAGACACCCTAGAGGGGCCGAGTGAACCCTTTTTGGGGGGCCGGGTATCCTAAAACGGGACGGGAAAGGGTTTAGGGTTTGAGTAGGCGGACCGTTACCGCGGATCCCCCTAACCAAACCCTAAACCCTTTCCCTTGCTTCTCATTTGAAGGTGACAAGACAAAAAAGACACCCTAGAGGGCCGAGTGAACCCTTTTTTGGGTGGCCCGGTATCCTAAAATGAGACTAGAAAGGGTTTAGGATTTTATTAGGCAGACCGCTACCGCGGATCCCCCTAATCAAACCCTAAACCCTTTCACTTGCTTCTCATTTGAAGGCGGCAAAAAAGAAGACACTCTAGAGGGGCCGAGTGAACCCTTTTTTGGGGGGCCGAGTATCCTAAGCCGGGACGGGAAAGGGTTTAGGATTTGATTAGGCGGACCGCTACCGCGGATCCCCCAAATCAAACCCTAAACCCTTTCCCTTACTTCTAAATCGAAGGCGGCAAGACAAAAAGACACCCTAGAGGGGCCGAGTGAACCCTTTTTTGGGGGACCGGGTATCCTAAAACGGGACGGGAAAGGGTATAGGGTTTGATTAGGCGGACCGCTACCGCGGATCCTCCTAATCAAACCCTAAACCCTTTTTTTTGCTTCTCATTTGAAGGCGACAAGACAAAAAGACACCCTAGAGGGGCCGAGTGAACCATTTTTTGGGGGGCCGGGTATCCTAAAACGGGACGGGAAAGGGTTTAGGGTTTGATTAGGCAGACTGCTACCGCGGATCCCCCTAATCAAACCCTAAACCCTTTCCCTTGCTTCTCATTCGAAGGCAGCAAGACAAAAAGACACCCTAGTGGGGCCGAGTGAACCCTTTTTGGGGGGACCGGGTATCCTAAAATTGGACGGGAAAGGGTTTAGGGTTTGATTAGGATCCCCCTAATCAAACCCTAAACCCTTTCCCTTGCTTCTCAGTTGAAGGCGGCAAGACAAAAAGACACCCTAGAGGGGCCGAGTGAACCCTTTTTGAGGGGCCGGGTATCCTAAAACGGGACGGGAAAGGGGATAGGGTTTGATTAGGCGGACCGCTACCGCGGATGCCCCTAATCAAACCCTAAACCCTTTCCCTTGCTTCTCATTCGAAGGCGGCAAGACAAAAAGACACCCTAGAGGGGCCTAGTGAACCCTTTTTGGGGGACCAGGGTATCCTAAACGGGATGGGAAAGGGTTTAGGGTTTGATTAGGCGGATCGCTACCGCAGATCCCCTAATCAAACCCTAAACCCTTTCCCTTACTTCTCAATCGAAGGCGGCAAGACAAAAAGACACCCTAGAGGGGCCGAGTGGACCCTTTTTTGGGGGACCGGGTATCCTAAAATGGGACGGGAAAGGGTTTAGAGTTTGATTAGGCGGATCGCTACCGCGGATCCCCCTAATTGAACCCTAAACCCTTTCCCTTGCTTCTCATTTGAAGGCGGCAAGACAAAAAGACACCCTAGAGGGGCCGAGTGAACCCTTTTTTGGGGGGCCGGGTATCCTAAAACGGGACGGGAAAGGGTTTAGGGTTTTAGTAGGCGGACCGCTACCGCGGATCCCCCTAACCAAACCCTAAACCCTTTCCCTTGCTTCTCATTTGAAGGCAACAAGACAAAAAAGACACCCTAGAGGGCCGAGTGAACCCTTTTTTGGGTGGCCGGGTATCCTAAAATGGGACTGGCAAGGGTTTAGGATTTTATTAGGGAGACCGCTACCGCGGATCCCCCTAATCAAACCCTAAACCCTTTCACTTGCTTCTCATTTGAAGGCGGCAAAAAAGAAGACACCCTAGAGGGGCCTAGTGAACCCTTTTTTGGGGGGCCGAGTATCCTAAGCCGGGACGGGAAAGGGTTTAGGATTTGATTAGGCGGACCGCTACCATGGATCCCTCTAATCAAACCCTAAATCCTTTCCCTTGCTTCTCATTCGAAGGCGGCAACACAAAAAGACACCCTAGAGGGGCCGAGTGAACCCTTTTTGCGGGGCCGGGTATCCTAAGCTGGGACGGGAAAGGGTTTAGGATTTGATTAGGCGGACCGCTACCATGGATCCCCCTAATTGAACCCTAAAACCTTTCCCTTGCTTCTCATTTGAAGGCGGCAAGACAAAAAGACACCCTAGAGGGGCCGAGTGAACCCTTTTTTGGGGGGCCGGGTATCCTAAGCTGGGACGGGAAAGGGTTTAGGATTTGATTAGGCGGACCGCTACCATGGATCCCTCTAATCAAACCCTAAATCCTTTCCCTTGCTTCTCATTCGAAGGCGGCAAGACAAAAAGACACCCTAGAGGGGCCGAGTGAACCCTTTTTGGGGGGGACAAGGTATCCTAAAACGGGAAGGGAAAGGGTTTAGGGTTTTATTAGGATCCCCCTAATCAAACCCTAAACCCTATTCCTTGCTTCTCATTTGAAGGCTGCAAGACAAAAAGACACCCTAGAGGGGCCGAGTGAACCCTTTTTGAGGGGCCGGGTATCCTAAAACGGGACGGGAAAGGGGATAGGGTTTGATTAGGTGGACCGCTACCGCGGATCCCCCTAATCAAACCCTAAACCCTTTCCCTTGCTTCTCATTCCAAGGCGGCAAGACAAAAAGACACCCTAGAGGGGCCTAGTGAACCCTTTTTGGGGGGACCGGGTATCCTAAAACGGGACGGGAAAGGGTTTAGGATTTGATTAGGCGGACTGCTACCGCAGATCCCCCTAATCAAACCCTAAACCCTTTCCCTTACTTCTCAATCGAAGGCGGCAAGACAAAAAGACACCCTAGAGGGGCCGGGTGAACCCTTTTTGGGGGACCGGGTATCCTAAAATGGGACGGGAAAGGGTTTAGAGTTTGATTAGGCGGATCGCTACCGCGGATCCCCCTAATTGAACCCTAAACCCTTTCCCTTGGTTCTCATTTGAAGGCGGCAAGACAAAAAGACACCCTAGAGGGGCCGAGTGAACCCTTTTTGGGGGGCCGGGTATCCTAAAACGGGACGGGAAAGGGTTTAGGGTTTGAGTAGGCGGACCGCTACCGCGGATCCCCCTAACCAAACCCTAAACCCTTTCCCTTGCTTCTCATTAGAAGGTGACAAGACAAAAAAGACACCCTAGAGGGCCGAGTGAACCCTTTTTTGGGTGGCCCGGTATCCTAAAATGGGACTAGAAAGGGTTTAGGATTTTATTAGGCAGACCGCTACCGCGGATCCCCCTAATCAAACCCTAAACCCTTTCACTTGCTTCTCATTTGAAGGCGGCAAAAAAGAAGACACCCTAGAGGGGCCGAGTGAACCCTTTTTTGGGGGGCCGAGTATCCTAAGCCGGGACGGGAAAGGGTTTAGGATTTGATTAGGCGGACCGCTACCGCGGATCCCCCTAATCAAACCCTAAACCCTTTCCCTTACTTCTAAATCGAAGGCGGCAAGACAAAAAGACACCCTAGAGGGGCCGAGTGAACCCTTTTTGGGGGACCGGGTATCCTAAAACGGGACGGGAAAGGGTATAGGGTTTGATTAGGCGGACCGCTACCGCGGATCCTCCTAATCAAACCCTAAACCCTTTTTTGTGCTTCTCATTTGAAGGCGACAAGACAAAAAGACACCCTAGAGGGGCCGAGTGAACCATTTTTTGGGGGGCCGGGTATCCTAAAACGGGACGGGAAAGGGTTTAGGGTTTGATTAGGCATACTGCTACCGCGGATCCCCCTAATCAAACCCTAAACCCTTTCCCTTGCTTCCCATTCGAAGGCAGCAAGACAAAAAGACACCCTAGAGGGGCCGAGTGAACCCTTTTTGGGGGGACCGGGTATCCTAAAATTGGACGGGAAAGGGTTTAGGGTTTGATTAGGATCCCCCTAATCAAACCCTAAACCCTTTCCCTTGCTTCTCAGTTGAAGGCGGCAAGACAAAAAGACACCCTAGAGGGGCCGAGTGAACCCTTTTTGGGGGGCCGGGTATCCTAAAACGGGACGGGAAAGGGTTTAGGGTTTTATTAGGCGGACCGCTACCACAGATCCCTCTCAAACCCTAAACCCTTTCCCTTGCTTCTCATTCGAAGGCGGCAAGACAAAAAGATACCCTAGAGGGGCCGAGTGAACCCTTTTTGGGGGGACCGGGTATCCTAAAACGGGACGGGAAAGGGTTTAGGGTTTGATTAGGCGGACCGCTACCACGGATCTGGCTAATCCAACCCTAAAACCTTTCCCTTTCTTCTCATTCGAAGGTGGCAAGACAAAAAGACACCCTAGAGGGGCCGAGTGAACCCTTTTTGGGGGGCCGGGTATCCTAAAACGGGACGGGAAAGGGTTTAGGGTTTGAGTAGGCGGACCGCTACCGCGGATCCCCCTAACCAAACCCTAAACCCTTTCCCTTGCTTCTCATTTGAAGGTGACAAGACAAAAAAGACACCCTAGAGGGCCGAGTGAACCCTTTTTTGGGTGGCCCGGTATCCTAAAATGGGACTAGAAAGGGTTTAGGATTTTATTAGGCAGACCGCTACCGCGGATCCCCCTAATCAAACCCTAAACCCTTTCACTTGCTTCTCATTTGAAGGCGGCAAAAAAGAAGACACCCTAGAGGGGCCGAGTGAACCCTTTTTTAGGGGGCCGAGTATCCTAAGCCGGGACGGGAAAGGGTTTAGGATTTGATTAGGCGGACCGCTTCCGCGGATCCCCCTAATCAAACCCTAAACCCTTTCCCTTACTTCTAAATCGAAGGCGGCAAGACAAAAAGACACCCTAGAGGGGCCGAGTGAACCCTTTTTTGGGGGACCGGGTATCCTAAAACGGGACGGGAAAGGGTATAGGGTTTGATTAGGCGGACCGCTACCGCGGATCCTCCTAATCAAACCCTAAACCCTTTTTTTTGCTTCTCATTTGAAGGCGACAAGACAAAAAGACACCCTTGAGGGGCCGAGTGAACCATTTTTTGGGGGGCCGGGTATCCTAAAACGGGACGGGAAAGGGTTTAGGGTTTGATTAGGCAGACTGCTACCGCGGATCCCCCTAATCAAGCCCTAAACCCTTTCCCTTGCTTCTCATTCGAAGGCAGCAAGACAAAAAGACACCCTAGAGGGGCCGAGTGAACCCTTTTTCGGGGGACCGGGTATCCTAAAATTGGACGGGAAAGGGTTTAGGGTTTGATTAGGATCCCCCTAATCAAACCCTAAACCCTTTCCCTTGCTTCTCAGTTGAAGGCGGCAAGACAAAAAGACACCCTAGAGGGGCCGAGTGAACCCTTTTTGGGGGGCCGGGTATCCTAAAACGGGACGGGAAAGGGTTTAGGGTTTTATTAGGCGGACCGCTACCGCAGATCCCTCTCAAACCCTAAACCCTTTCCCTTGCTTCTCATTCGAAGGCGGCAAGACAAAAAGATACCCTAGAGGGGCCGAGTGAACCCTTTTTGGGGGACCAGGGTATCCTAAACGGGACGGGAAAGGGTTTAGGGTTTGATTAGGCGGACCGCTACCACGGATCTGGCTAATCCAACCCTAAAACCTTTCCCTTTCTTCTCATTCGAAGGTGGCAAGACAAAAAGACACCCTAGAGGGGCCGAGTGAACCCTTTTTGGGGACGGGATTAAAACTAGGGGGCTGAGTATCCTAAAACGGGACGGAGAAGGATTTATGGTTGGATTAGGCAGACCGCGGTCTGCCTAATCCAACCTTAAACCCATTCCCTTATTTTAAGAGGATAATCTTTGAAAGAAATGCGGGTTTAAAGCTTTGGTACATCGTTACATAGTAATATGGACATTTGTAAAATGTTGAAGGTATATTATAGTTGATCACTCTTGTAACTGGCTTTAAATTAGAAACGGTCAATTCTAAACAGTTAAAGCTTAGGTAGATGATAATAATTTAGATTCAAATAAACATTCATAATAAACTGCAAATATGTTCTCACAATAATACTTAATGAAAACGCATATGTTTCTAAACTTAACCGTATATCATAATTATACATAAATTAACATCAAAGTTCTTAACCCTTTCTGGGTTTACTACAAACAGAAGGATGAACACTTCTCTCACCCTCCAGCAAGTCCTCCTTTAGATGTTTCTTATAATAGTCTATTAATTACATAGCCTTCACGACTGCTGGCCAAGGTATAGTATTTTCACCATCAAGAAGAGCATATGATTCTCATACAGCTGAGACACCGGTGAGGAACTGACGGTCCATGTTAGCCTCTATGTACTGTTTTTGTCTATTAGCTTCAAGTTGTCGGGATATGCTGTCTCTTTCAGCCGTGATAAACTTCATCTGCGCTTCAACAATGTCCAGCCTCTGTTGTAGTGACTTTGCATTCACTTGACTATGTCCGATTTCTCGTACATGACCCTTCCTGATATTCTTCTAATACTTCGTTTTTACCAAGCACCTCAATAAGATATTGATCCAGTGAATCTCTTTCGCGTTTCATTTCAGCGAGATCATACTCAACTTCAGCAAGTTTTTGCTCGATATCCGACATTATTTCCACATTGGTAACGGAACTCATATTCTGGTTCAGGCAAAAAATAGACGTATTTTAAAAAGAGTGACAATAAACTTAAGGCATTATGGGAAGTACCAACTTCAACCATATTTAAGGTCATACTATAGGGTAAAACAAATTAACGTGGGCTTTCACATTGTATAATCATGCAAAGAGCAAACAATATTATTGTGAAAACAGATTACAGCAAAAGGTAAAATAATCTTCTCCTGCAAATATTAAGCACATTGCCAGATTTAAATATCTACTATACTTAATTTTGGCAAAACGTTCGAGACACAAATGCAGTTTGATTTTCAGACCTGAAACAACTTTTAATTCGTCTGGGGACTATAGTATATATTTCTTTTCACAAGATAAAAAAACATATTGATTAATCAAATAATACTTATAAATGAAATAATCTGAATGTTATATAGGCTACTATTTACATAAAGATATGCATTTCTTTTGCAGAGATAAAATAATAAGAACAAAAAAAAACCAGAAACCAGAGCACCTTTTCAAGGGAGTGAAGACGTTTTCTATATGATTATTCCATAGATTTTGTAATTAGCACACTAGTTTAGACAAGTATTTATAGTGAGTTTTATATTTAAACTGATTTTGAAACAGTCTGGAATGGCTTTTGTAAGTATTTCTAATATTAATTAAATAGTATTGTGTCGTTTACTATCATTAACATTCAATACATTTTTTATATATGCTATATCAAAGTGCACAACAATATTTCATATGAACATTATCAATAAAATAAATGTTCCTTTAAGGGCATGACAATAGACATTGGCAGGAATACATTATATACAAACCTTTATTTGTATGAAATAAATTACCAGAGCATATTAGAATTCCATTACTACATTATTCTTGCAATAATATTCAATATACTTATTTACATTAAGATATACATTTCTTTTGCAGGGAAAAAATAATAAGAACAAAAAAAAAACAGAAATTAGAGTACCTTTTTAAGGGAGTGAAGACGGTTTGTATGATTATTCCTTAGATTTTTTAATTAGCGCACTAGTTTAGGTAAATATTTATAGTCAGTTTTATATATAAACTGCTTTGGATAAGAATATGGGAAGTTACAATTTATGAGTGTAATATTATTTGTCTTTTCACATGCATTAGTTTACAACTGCCATTTGACACATGTCTCATTTAATCAAATAATCATGAATAGTGGTGTCTTTTCACTTGAATTATTTTACAACTTGTATCTGAGAGTGTAATTATTAGATGCATTAATTTATATTATTTAATTTAAATGGTACATTATTAATGCACGTAATGGACATTGTAAATACAGTGATGGGACAATTCTTTTCATGATGTATCGAAAATCCAAAAATTACAAAAGGTACTACGTCAATATAATGAAATATCATTAACAAATAAGAGAATGTACTTATATTCTTATATTTTGAATGGACATTAAAAATCAACAGTAGGTACAAGGGGTATGAGGTAAATATAAAACTTATACTCAAATGTACCTCAGCTGTTTATTTATAGTATTACTCGGTTTGATTTAATAGAATAAAAGCAAGTTCGACCGCTGGTCGGGAAATTGATGTTGGGATAGAGTCAAAATCTTCTTCTTCACTGTCTACAACAACAAGATTTCCTAACTCGGGTGCTAAATGATATTGAAATAGGTGCAATGTCCTCCTTGTTAAGAGATTTTCTGTCAAGTAACAAAGACACCTTCGGAAAACCACTACATTATCCCCGGTAGTCGTTCTAACCCCAAATGAAATGCTTGTCATGTCTCGCTTTCATATTCCTCTCTTAAACGGGCTTCCTCATTGTGTAAGATAAACATCTTAGCCCAACACTTGCATACTGCTTCCATGTTATGTTTGTCAGCTTGATTAACTTTTTGAAAGATTTGTAGCATGTAAGTTTCATCTTGTAGTACTGTGTTTTTTGCATAGTTGTCCTCCACCCCTGCAATTATGGCGTCCTTCCTATTGAATAGCCATCCTAGCATTGTCTTCTTTGCGTCAAGATGATGTTCAATGAATTGTTTTTTGTCTTCCTCTTCAGAATTTGTTACCAATCCCAAGCAAAATAATGACATGATTTCCTCTGTAGACAGATTAAGAATGGTTATTCCAAAATGTTCATTGAACGATAGCATTTAGAACATCATACTATAAACTTTAAAAACATTATTAATTGAACGATGAACACTATGAGCAATATTCGAAATTGAGTAAATTGTACAATTAGTATTTTAATTTACCTATTACTCCTATTTCATATGTTGTACACAATTTTCATACTTGCCCCAATTACCCCAACACACGTGAAATCTCACACAATTGTAATCAATAAATAACATCCCATTAAACTTGACATGAACATCCAATTAAACTGAAAACGATGAAAATGTAAACAACAAAAGAGGCGTGATTTTCAGGTGATTTTGTCAATGATTTAAATCAACCAAGTATAATTACCTAAGAAATACACCAAAAGAATGGACGAAATTCAAGACAAGTTAGTAAATGAACTTGATTACCTGGCAATGAAGAAGTATTGAAAACGAAGGTGGAGTATAACTAAAATTTATGGAGAAGTTACCTAATACTCCGTAGTTGAAAAAAGTATTTTCTTTGGAAATATTGTTTGAAAGAAGTATTCCTTTTATCTATTTTAGATTTACACCTAATTGTGTGTTTTATAATTGAATATAAATTGGCTATAATTCCATAATAGGTATGATTAGGTCCACCATAGATTTACGTGGGTTGGGGTTATTTGGGCAAGTAGGAAAATTGTGTGCAACATATGATTTAGAAGTAATAGTTAAATTAAAATACTAATTGTATATATTTACTCAATTTCGAATATTGCTATTTCCCTTCTCTTTTCTGCCCTCTTCTCATATGATTTGTTTAAATATTAGTGTATACGGAGTATATTTTTTTTGTTTTCCTTAAAATGAACATTCTCGTATTAAAATGACCACGCACGATATAAATTAATTGTATCAATTGTGAGATCCTAAAGCAAGAATGATACACAGGATGTAAATTTGTTTTCCTTAAATGAACATTCTCGTATTAAAGCAAGAACATCATTGATTTTGGTGAACATTTGTTTTCCTTAAAATGGACAATTGATCATTATAGAATGTACATTATAACAAGTAGCTTGGGATGAATGCACATCCAGTACAACTTTGGTGTACATACGCCAAAGATCAAAAGTACATTATCAATACAGCAAACCCAATAGACATCAACTAACGCCAGATATGACGACAGCACAAAAGAAAACTAATAAATCATATTCAGGAACTATTTGTGAATGTCGTGACACGCTAATGCATGTCTAATAATAGGTACTTGAATCTCAACATTGTTAACGATCTCATCTGCAAAAAAAAAAAAAAACAAAAAAAAAATTTGAAATTAGAATTTAATAACCAACAAGATAACATTGATTTGTTCTAAATAAGTTACAATTAAAATGTAAAACTCACATCAATTTTGTACAGTCCACAGTCCCAAGTGGCTATTCCCATAAATGTTTCCATGTGCCTCATGGTGTACCACAGTCCAAAAAATTTCTATTATTTCTCCATGGAAGCATTTCTATTGTAGGATCCATGCCCATTACTATATTACTTTTCTCCATAGTTGATTGATTCTCACCCAAAAACCGTGCAAAAGCATCACCCTGTAACACAATAATAAAAATTAGACGAGATGAACCATAATGTACATGAATTTACCAATGCAAGTGAACGATAATAATTCATAGTTGAGGAGAATGTAAATTTACCAGTTCAAGTACACTATCACCATACTCTTCTAAGACACTCCCCCTTCTAATGCGATTGTCAAGAATCATGAGACATTTCCTTGGCAGGTCGAAAACGTACAACACAAAATGATTCTCAAGTGCAATAGGGAAGAAGAACTAACATCAGGGGAAGTAAAAATTGTAAGGTCACTGACAAGTAAAGGTTAATTTCATGATAAGTAATAGCACATTTTGAAAACTTTGACAGTACATTCACTAACTTCTATTCAAATAGACTACTACAGTAATACTGAATTTAATTTCAATTACTAAATGAAGTGAGGGACTGACTAGTTCAATGGATGGAAGATCAATCCACTCAAACTCATTTAATTCTACTACGATGCGACGCTTGAAAGGTTTGTAACAATGATCATCAATAGAAGCACCTGTGTTCTTCATTAATAACAACTGCACAATGAAGATAAAATTTTAGTAATGTGAAAATGTTGGAAATAGTAAATTGAAATACATGAAAATAATGACCAAACTTACATATGTAAGTGTACTAAAAAAGAATCGTGTGGGATTGGTTATATTCCCATCCTTTTCTTTGTGGTTTAGATATGCCGACCAAGAATATATGACAAAGCTTGAGATATAGTGATACGGTTTTAATGACAACAGTTGATCCCAACCAAGGACATTATTTTTGAATTCAAATAACGTAATACTGCACAAAAAACAGTAATAGCATTATGATTAGCAGCAGATATGTAAAGATGAACTATGTATAAATATTAAATATTAAATCTTCTGTATGTAATTACCAACTGTTATCCACAGAGCCCTGGCCAGTGAACACATAATTTGAAATCTGATATTGCATTGATGTCAAAGGTATGAAGGGATTCGTGTCGTCAATAACATCAAGGAGAGGTTCACAGGAAGGACTCTTACTTTAATGATATTGATTCCCTGTTTTCGGATATAAAGGTGGACGATCAGCAGACAGTTTCTTTCTTTTTTCACTCCGCTCTGGTGCTGCATAAACAGAAGAGTCCTCATCTTCTGGGAACACACCTAAACTGAATGACACTGCAACGTTTGTAGGCGCATCCTTATTCCTCTCAGCAATTAATTTTCTCACTTTAAGAAGAGTCGCTATGTGTTTGCTAGCAGAAGTGGGTTGTTTGTTGAAAACCTGGTCTATTTGATATGACGTTTGAATAGGTGTTTCAGTTAAATGAGCAAGAATTTCTATCGGTAGCACTTCTGCACAGCTTGTTCCTAAGGTGGCCCTAACAATGTCATGTTTGTCCCTCACAATCTGTTTAATGTGTGGCCAGTTACAAGATGGATCAACAATCCCATCTTCAATGGAGCTGTCAGGAACATCAATCAACAAAGCATAAGAGGAGTTTTTTATGATGCTACACGGAATGCGGTGAATTCTAGGACGATTAACAATCTCTTCTATTGTAGGGCTGTCGGGAACATCAATTATCGCAACAGAAGAAGAGTTTTTGTCAACTGTTTGTAAAGTATGACAAATGCTAGGATGGTGTACTACTCCTATTGTAGGATTGTCAGAAACTTCAATTATCTCAGCAGAAGAAGAGTCTGTGGTGAATCTTGAAGTAGGTTGACAAACAGTAGGTGAATCAGGATTGATTTGCACAACCATAGTGACATCTGTGTTCTTCAGTTTTAAATGTTGTTTTTTTTAAAAAAAAAAACAAAAAAAAAAACATATAAGACAGAAACATAAAGCCATTAAAAATACAGATATCTAGAAAGGACATGCTAAACATTAAGAAAGTACATGAAGAAAATACATCCTAAATATTAAGCCATAGCAAAGAACATCAAAATTATTAGGAAATAATGCGTACAAATTACGACATATTGATATGAAGCACAGGTATCCAGAAAGTAAATGCTAAACATTAACAAACTACATCAAAATCATTAGCAAACAATTCGTATAAATTCCGACATATTGATATGAAGGACACGTATCCAGAAAGTAAATGCTAAACATTAAAAAAGTACATGAAGAAAATACATCCTAAACATTTAAAAATATTAAGCCATAGCAAAGTACATCAAAATCATTAGGAAACAATGCGTATAAATTCCGACAATTGATGCACCTGAGAAATAATATTAGGACTGATTTATAATGAACATCTTCGAACATTAATAGCTAAGGAAACTATGTAAAATTCGAAGCAGATGAAAAGTAAACACAGTTGTTTCTAGCAAATAATTAAAGGCAAAGAGTATAACCTTCATTCCGATAGAGAGCGATAAGAGTAAGTGAACGATCTGAGAATGAGAAAACGTGCAGGTACAATTTAATTGACAGGTTTATCAAAAAGTAGTAAGATATTAAAGAGAAGAAGTTTAAAGTGGCGGTATTTCTTTAAAAAATTGGGACATACTATAATGCCATAAGTCCATTATTTTTTTTTTCTTTTTTTGTTTATTCCAACTCCTAGAACCATTTGAACCTCTACTTTTATATACCCATTTTATACTTAAAAACTTCAGATTAGGTCAAATTAGGATATATGGCCATTTAACACAATGGTAATGTTATAATTTGTCAATGTATTTTCTAAAAGTTCTAAATGTACTTTTTCGACATTCATAATGTACAAATTAGCTCAAGTTGTTGGATTACGAACGACCACAAGATCGAAAGACACCCTAGAGGGGGCGAGTGAACGCTTTTTGGGGACAGAATTAAAACTAGGGGGCCAAGTATCCTAAAACGGCATGGGAAAGGGTTTAGGGTTGGATTATGAACGGCCGCAAGACCAAAAGACACCCTAGAGGGGGCGACTGAACCCTTTTTGGGGACGGGATTAAAACTAGGGGGTCGGGTATCCTTAAATGGGACGGGAAAGCGTTTAGGGTTGCATTAGGCAGACCGCTACCGCGAATCCACCTAATCCAAATCTAAACCCTTTCCCTTATGTGTGGTTTGTATAGCCGTAAGACCAAAAGACACCCAACAAGGGGCGAGTGAATCCATTTTTTGGAAAGGGATTAAAAATAGATCTTTGACAGTTTATTAAACAGGTTTTCCTGTTTACACTATATATATTATTTAATTTATGTAAACAGTTCTATTAAAATGTCCATTATCTATATTCATAATGTGCATGTTCTGATAATTAGGTGCAACTAAAATATCATTAAGCACTGTTTGGAAAATGTACATTATATTATATTTAAAGGTACATTAAATTATTTTAAAAAGAACATGAAACATTAATTAAATTGTAATGCATGTGATCGTTTAATAAGATAGAAAAGTTCAAAAGTTCATTCATATACTTAGATTATGATGTCACTATAGATAGATCTTTGACGTGATTTTAGACCTATTTTCCCGTTTTCAATGTATAATAGAAATAAATGTGCTTTCAATTTAATTCAAATGTCCATTATGTATGTTCATAATGTGCATGTACTGTTTTACAAAAGAGATTTAAAAGTAGACCTGAAATGTACATTATATTATTTTGCTAATTCAGTACATCATAAGTCGCTAGTCAAGGAGATAATAACGTTCAAGTAAATAGCACGCCAAAAATAGACAAAGAAGTACTTTAATTAAGTGCAACTAAACATTGGTTCACAAATTCAACATTTTGCTTATGCAATTACAAATCATTACACATACTAACGTACACTAGAATTTAAAACATCATACTACATGAACAGGGATGTCATTAGACAAATTCTAACGTACTGCGAAGATAATATTTGAACATTAAATCGTTGTGGTCGAACATAAGTAATGTGCATAGATATTTGTATCGTAACACTAAAAGCACGCTCCGCTGCAAAACAGAAGCCAACAATTAAACAGATAGGCAAAACACAATGAACATGAATTTCTTTAAAATAAGAACCAACATTCACATCATTTTTCATCAGGCCACATTTCCAAGAGATTAATCCCATAAATGTTTCCATGTATCTCATTGTGTATATACCACAGTCATCAACATTGTAATTATTTCTCCAACTAAGCTTTGCAACAATGGGATCCATAGCCAACACAACGTTGCTAGAGTCAGAAGTTTTTGGGTTCTCACCCAAAAACCTTCCAAGAGCATCAATCTATGACGAAACATTTTAAACCAGTGTTAAGCGCGACTAATAGTCAAAATTCAATAGAACAACAAAAATGTGGCAAATTCAAACATACTGTTAACAGTGGAGATCCACCATATTTCTTGATGGCGTCTTCATCTGAGAGTGAGTTGTCAAGAATGACGAAACGTTTCCTCACCAGGTCAACCACATATAAGAAAAAGTGTTTCTCGTGTACAATTGGGAAAAAAAACTGAAATTACAAAACAAATGACGTACAACCATAAGTACAGTCAAACTCTTCGAAGGGTACATTTTAACTAATCGTGAGGCACGTGTAAAAAATGAGAATGGTACATTGTAATATAAAGCGACCTCATTTAATACAAACGCAAAGAAAATTCCCTTTGACTCAAGCAGTTGAAATAAAACAAAAGCAGAATGCAGACATGGAATGATAGTATGACTCATGGTCTATGTTCCCATCGTGTGCATATAGTTGCAACTGCTCATGCATATTAGATATTCCCCACATTGAGAAATTACAACATTAACATTGTAAATGTTTAAAAAGTACATTTAGTACGTTTAGAAAGTACATTGAGAAATTATAGCATTAACATTGTGTTAAATGGCCATTTATCCTAATTTGGCCTAATATGAACTTTTTTAATATAAAATGGGTATATACAAGTTGAGGTGCAAATGAGTTTAGTAGTTGGAATTAAACAAAAAAAAAGAAAGGACTTATACGATAATAGTATGTCTCAATTTTTTAAAAATGCTATACAACAATGGCGAAGAAAATTGCAAAGTATTTCAAGCAAACAATAACAACTTACGAGTGCGATTGAAGTTATGTCTATTCCCGGGAAAAGCTGCAACACCATTTTTACACGAGCCTCGAATAATTCATAAATTTTTTCATCACTTAAACTTGGGATGGGTTTCGCTAATACATACTGCATGGAAAAGTAACGAAAGAGGGAAGTACAATATTTCAAAATACATATTACACAGAGCATTTAAGAGTTTATATAAATGTACTTACATGCACAAGCGTGGTAAAAAAGAACCCTTTCGGAGTACCAAGATTATTTTCTTCCTCTTTACAATTCAAATATGATGACCAGCAATCAATTACAACACTCGAAACATGTTCAGACGGCTTTAATGACCACAAATGCATTCGCGTAGCAAAATAAGTCTTGTACGAATATAAGTGCTCACTAGAGCAAAAAATATAACAAATTACTTGTCAGGTGTTAAACAGTGAAAATGACATACACAAAATGGTAATTTAGCAAGTACACATTTTAGATTACCTGGAACGACGATTGTTAGTGCCCATCCATCGAAAACATAATCACCACTTGAAGGTGCACCGCAGTAAGAGGTGTTAACACATTGGTGTCATCTTGGATAGCAGAAAACAGCGGATCAAAACGAGATGATTGTTGCTTGTTGCTGGATAGAGGTATATCAGAAGGACTTGCCATGAAATGAACCCTTTTGGTAGCTGAAGAAGATTCACCAGTGATAGGGCGATCCCGTTTAACCCCTTTAGCTGCGGCTAACCTTGCCTTACTCTCAGCAAAGTCTTTCTCCAACCCTAAATCGAACGAAAATTCACCAGTGACAGGTACGGATGAATTGCTCCACTTAGCACATTGTTCTCTGTGTTTAGCACGAGCAATTTTCAATTTGTACGCTTTCTCAACTGCATTTGCTACATCAATAAACTGTTCATCCTCAACTAGTGTGCTGGATTCCCACGGCGGTGCACACGATACATCTTTAGTACCACCACCATATGTCAAATATACAAATTCAGTTGCTGAATGGGCCTGTTTGACACACTCTTCACCTGGGAAACATTGGAAACCAACCGCGTATTTCTCATCTAACGCAACCATATCTTCCATGACTCTCTTTGCTGAAGCAGTGTAGTCATCTGCAAACTCCTGGACAAGGCACAGTATGAAGGTACATCTTTAATACTATGAAGGTACATCTTTAGTACTATGAAGGTACAACTTTAGTACTATGAAGGTACAAAGAAAATATTTCAAAGTGAATCTTGAAAAGGAATAGTGAATACTTCGAGAATCAATTGATATACCTCCGGAGACGAGTACGAAATTGGAGATTTTGTATCAGTACTAACATCCCTTGACACTCTCCGCACTTTTTCAACCACTTGTCTACATGGATTAGAAAATCTAATTCTTTCCATCGATCGGCCTTTTACAAGACCAAGACCAAACTGACCATCTTCCATCTCCTGCTTTTCCCTTGAGAAAAGTGCAGCAGATGTCCAATTCAAAAGAGTATAGTAATCTCTTTCTACGAATCGTTTTTCATGGACAACACGGTCAACATAAACACGCTGCAAGTAAAAACAGGATTATGACTGGAAAATGGCAGGTTTTAAAACCATAATAACTAACAATAAATGTAACCCAGAAGATTTGTACCATTACAAATAGGAGAGGTCCACCAAAGTGATTCTTCTTCCCCTTCTTGACCCAATCCTCTGTGTTATACCGCAAACTCTCCATAACAAATTGACACCAATCAAGCTGACCAATGGCAGACACATTCCTCAGCGACTTTAGTACATGGTGATTGATGAACGGCTTCTGATTGTTGCGCATTAACAAAGACACAGCTAGCACCACAAAATTAATCTTAAATTGATCACTGTAATCATCATGACAAATAATATGCTCTGCAAGGGTCTTGATATCCACTTGACCATCAACATGAAATTGAGCTTTCCAATGCGCGTAAAACGCATCACATTCTGCATCTTCGTCACTACAGCATAAAAGTAAAACAAGTTTTCCTCCAATTGGGAGGCCAACAGCATCATGAATGCAAGAAGCAGAAACACGAAAGTGTTGTTTATCAGGTAGAAATTCGAATACGGGTTGTAGTTCTAAATTAACCAATAACCAAGGCGTAAAGGAAGCCTTGTAACCCTTGGCCAGAACAATGAAGAAAAACCAATCTCTTCCAGAGCACACCATTGATTGTAATCAAGGTGTCGAAGGACATCAACAAAACTTTTAGGTGACATCCGGGTGGTAATACGGGAGAACGTTGGAGTAGGATCATCAACAGTAGGACTGAGGTTGTTCAACCTCAGAGAAATACGGCGTGTAACAGTTCCAGGATCGCCTTTGCGCTTCAATAACTGAAAGTAGTTTTGCATGTAATATTAATCAGTTGTGTTGTGTTGTACACGTTTCACGAAGAAATATCCTATCAGTTTTATTGAAATGTGCATGATCTACAACAATAATGTGCACGCAATTATAACCTTTTGCATGTGGTCTTAAATTGATGCTACTTACGTTAAAAGTACTTAAAATTCAACAAAAATCCAAAAAAGCACAAATTAGATCAAACTAAAAAAACAACAAACAAATGGAAATGTATAAGCAAGTTACGAAACCAACAAACAATGCGACAAATACAAATTCCGATAGCATGCAAATCAAAACGCAAATTTCGATTTTAACAATAATACTGAACTCAAAATTCATCAATAAATGAATAATCCGGCAAAATGAACATAAGAAACATGTATTTAGGTTACAGTAGAGTTACATAAAACGGACTAAATAAATTAAGGACGAAATCGAAAAAAGCTTGAAGCTAAACAGTATATACCTTCATGACGAAATAGGTAAGAGAAAATCCAACAGAAAGACGAAAATGAAACTCTACAGAGAATAAGGAGAGAGAAATAGTTGAAAGCTTAACAAAGAAGGTTGAAATCCATGGTTGAAAGCTTAATGAAGAAGCGCGAGGTAAATTTCAGGGAAAAAGAAAGACAACGCCCTCAAGTTTTGGTAAAGGAGCGCGCGTTATAGGCCCTTAGATTAGCCGCGTCAGACAAGATCCAACGACTGACGCGCGTTCTCACCGTTCTCACGCTTGTGTCATTCTCATATGATCCAAAATCTAATAATAATAATAATAATAATAATAATAATAATAATAATAATAATAATAATAATAATAATAATAATAATAATAATAATAATAATAATAATAATAATAATAATAATAATAATAATAATAATAATAATAATAATAATAATAATAATAATAATAATAATAATAATAATAATAATAATAATAATAATAATAATAATAATAATAATAATAATAATAATAATAATAATAATAATAATAATAATAATAATAATAATAATAATAATAATAATAATAATAATAATAATAATAATAATAATAATAATAATAATAATAATAATAATAATAATAATAATAATAATAATAATAATAATAATAATAATAATAATAACAACAACAATAACAATAATAATAATACTAATAATAACAACAACAACAACAAGAACAGTAACAGTAACAATAATAATAGTAATAGTAATAGTAATTTACAAATATGATAGTAGTAGTAATAATAATAATAATGAATATAAATATATAATAGGAATTATGAAATTTTCAAGTACTTTCCTTGTACCTACCTTCTACTAGTATAAATACAAGACTAGACCTATTCATAATTCACTTTTACTTTCTCAACCACACAAAATAATTGATGAGAGAGGGAGATCTAAAAGAAAGGAAAAAGGGAGGAACTTGTGTTAAATTATCGTCTCAAGCTAAGACTGTCTCACAAGGTAACTCATATTTTATACTTTATATAACTTGCGTATTTAGCCACCGTTTGACACAACGGTGACCGTGACCTTTAACCCGAACCACCGTGACTACTTTGACCCACCGTTGACCACCATTGATGTCGGAATTGGGTGGTTAAATGGGCTGCTGTAATAGGACATGTATACACGGTTTATACGGGTTTTTAAACCCTTATCCTGCTTCGATTTAAACCGTACCTAGGTCGGGTAGTTCCTACTTGACGAGTAGACCACCATGGGTGATCACGGGCGGCCATAGGCGGTGGTTTGAGTGGTGGTTGGTATATAAAACAAATTGTTTACTTGGGAATGGGTGAGTTGAGTGTTGGTGTTTGTTGTGGTTGCTGCTGAGTCGTGTGTCGTGGTTGTCATAAGCAGTGACCACCGTGGCTGGGATGGGAAGAGTATGTGGTCTACGGTGGTGTGTGGGGGTGTAGGTTGCCGTGATTTGGTAGTGGTTTGAGGGGTTGTTGTTGAGTTTGGGCTGCGTTGTGTAGTGTGATACGGGTTTGAGTTGCGTTGAATTGGTGGTGTTGGTGTTTGGCCTGGGTTTTCGTGCGCCGTTGCTGGGTTGTAGGTGGTGGTGGTCTACAGTGGAGCTGGTGGTAGGGAAGGGTGTCGTGTGTATGGGTTTTTCGTGGGGATGCCGAGGGATTGTGAGGTGTGTGAGGGTGCGTGTTTTTCGAGGGCTTGTCGTGTATTGAATTACGAGGTTTGAGTGGGAGGTTTGAGTAATGGACAACTTGGCTATAAACACACGTGGGACTATGTTTTGAGACGGAAATTAATTATATTGGATTACGTGGATTGTTTATAATTAGTTTAATTATTTCGTAAACTAGAATCATTAGTAATTTAAGTAGTAATATAAATATTATAATTAATGAATTATTTGTTTGGGTTGTTTTAAGACGGGATTTAACTAATTGTTTGTGACGGGTTATAATTATTAATTTGGGTAATAAAATAATTAATCAAATTAAATTTATTAGTTCAATTGATTTGTGTAATTAGAATAAGTAGTAATTGCAATTATTATTATTTGTGTTAGGTGACGGACTCGTGTGAAGCTTTATTGACCGTATTCGCTTAATTATTTATTTGAAATTGCTGGGATTGCATGATTGGGATATTTGCTTATCATGTAGGTTATCTACTCAACTTGTATGTGTATTAGTAATTTGTCAGTTGAATAATAATTGGAAATTGGATGTTGATTGTTGGATGGTTAATGATTATTGTTTATCCGTTCGAATATTACTATTCGTATTGCATATTGATATTGTTGTGGTTTGAGTACCCGGACTAGGGGTGGCGGTTTATAAAAGGGTGTCTCGGAGTTGCCATTGTGTTTATGGGTGTCTCGGAGGATGTGTGATCGTTGGAATTGTGAACGGAGTTGATTATTTGAATAATTGATTTGTCTTATTGTGGTATTATTCTTGTTGTTTAGATATTCCTACTCAATCGTTGGGTTGATCGTGTATTCGTTAAACACCTGTGATGAACCAATAATTGGGGAGCAAATTGATTTCCGGTAATTGAGCTGGCTTAAGAGGGGAGCTGAAGGGCGAGAGGCTATGGCTTTTACTTAACTGTCTAGATCACCTTAGAAAAACAAACAATATTTATT
Organism: Silene latifolia; assembly: GCF_048544455.1. Lineage (NCBI taxonomy): Eukaryota > Viridiplantae > Streptophyta > Magnoliopsida > Caryophyllales > Caryophyllaceae > Silene > Silene latifolia. The sequence continues at coordinate 91,258,075 of NC_133534.1, forward strand.
ATTCATATTAATTAGTTTCCGCTGCAGTTGTATTTATTATTTACAGTTGGAACAATGTAATGAGACCATTTAAGATTATTTATATAAAGTACTGTGTTTTGTCTTACTTTGTTATTAACTACCTCGGTCAATCCGAGATGGTAACACTCTCATTTACTTGAGAGGCCTAACTAAAGGCTCCTGATTAAATGAGGGTGTTATAGAGTGGTATCAGAGAAAAACGATCCTCAGGCCTAAACCAATGAACAAATGAAGTTAGGATGTGTCTATTAAAATGAACCTCGGGTAGAAACTGTTAGGAGCCCCTCTTACTACGGTTAGGAAAGCACGCCTAATTCGTACCATGGCCCTTTCAGTTTTGAACCGGTCACCTCGAGAGAAATTGAATGAGTGCGGTAATTAGAAAGTATTTTATGTCTTAATGGTCAATCGTTTGTCTTAAGATAGAAATTTCTAACCTTGTTGCAAGACGCGGAATTGAGGTAAGTTTGTTTGTGAATTTGGCCTTGGGCCGTGTGCATAGGGTATGTAGCGTGAATGTTTATTGTTTGGCATTGCTTGTGACTCATCTTACGGATATATTGAATTAACTTGACATTGTAAATATCGATAACACTATGATTACGTTAGTTCTTTGGATGCTATGAATCGTTGGATGCGTATAATGTGTGCAAGTAGATAATAATTCATGTCTAGTGATATGCGGACTATGTTGCCCCGAAACCATGTTTAGCTATGTATGTTTAGCAATAGAGGTATCAATTTAATGATGGGAACGGGAGGATTAACGTTGTATGTCCATTTTAGATATTCATCGTGTTTTAATAAATTATTTATTCGGAAACTTCGAGACGAAGTTTGTTTTTAGGAGGGTAGTGTGGGCTACAACTAAAATTTCGGGTCTTAGCATAACTTTTTTATGTTTGTTTATAAGATTGGCGTATTTTTACTTTTATATGTTATGCAATTAAAATGCAATGCATTTAAATTGTGAAGATTGCTTGTGAGCTTTATTAATTTCTCAGATTTTTACCCCTAATTGTTTCGACTGTTTTCTGGTCTGTTTATTATCTATGGACAAAAGTTTTATGTGTGATAGTCATTTATGTTAGCTTTCATTTGCCGCTGGTTTCATGCTTATATGATTTACGGTTTAGGAGAAATAAATGTTTTAGTGGACTGTGGTCATAATGTTACAATGCATTCATGTTTTCGACCTATAAGTTTGTAAAATTTGCCATTTAATATGTACTTTTACTCTATGCATGATTCGAACTCCAATGTTTAAAGTATTCGTATACGTTTTCAAATTATTAAGCCATGTTAAATCTCGATGCCTTAATATTTAATGGTGACTTTTGCAATTTGACTCAGATTTGTAACGATATGGTAATAAAATTCTGTTCAGACCATTTGAGTTGTAAAAATCCTTATAAATTGATTATTTGAGGTATGAGTTTTATTCTTATTCTCATATGTCGATAACTCTCTATATTTTCTAAAAAGTATAAGAACTCAAGAAATAATTTAGAGGTTATTTATTGATGATTTTTTAAAGTTACAGCATGTTTTCTAAATTTGGTAAATGTGTGAAATTACGATAAGATTTTAATAAAATTTCTTAATCATTACGCGGACTTTGTGAAATGTCTTCTAATAGTGTGCTTTAATGATGTTAATGATAGGATCACATGTATTATGTTAACCGATATGCGGTAAAAATAAAAATATTATATTTGGTAATTCTATCGGCATGATGTTATGTAATATTGTCTATGTAAACAACATGAATCTTAACTAGATAAAGATGGAATTGACCGTGAAATTTTAATTTATTACGTATGTGATAAGTTATGACATTAGAAATAGATCCTCGCATTGTTAATATTAATGTTTTCTTTTGTGGGATTGCCATATGTTATGATTGTTGGCAAGGAAGTTGGGGTCAAAACCTTGAAATTTGAAGAGAAAATTGTTGGTTACAGCCTTTTAAAAATCACTTTTTGAAAATTACAGCCTTATAAAATTTTTTTTGAAAATTACATCCAAAATATTACTTTTCTTCTAAAATTGCACCAACTTGAGGTTTTTGGTGAATTTTGATGATGTTTTTATGATGTACCCTTTATTATTTGAGAGCCTACTTACCCAGATTTCTTACCTCTCCTTAACACAAACCAATTAATCACCCCAAACATCATAAAAACATCATCAAAATTCACCAAAAACCTCAAGTTGGTGCAATTTTAGAAGAAAAGTAATACTTTGGATGTAATTTTCAAAAAAAAATTTATAAGGCTGTAATTTTCAAAAAGTGATTTTTAAAAGGCTGTAATCAACAATTTTCTCAAATTTGAATGTTATATTTTTTTTGTTGTCTTAAAAAAAAAATTATTTTATTTTCTATTCAGAACTAAGAATAAAACGTCACTACTAGAGTGAATTTATAATAGATATATTTAGTTAGATAGTGTGATATATTAGCATGTGACCGCGTTGACTTAGTTTGTATATGTGTTGAGTAATTTCTGTGCTTCAAAGAGTTAATAGATCTAGCTGCACTTAACTTGTTGTTATTTATAAATGAATTTCAAGAGGATGGGAAAATATTGAGTTAGTTGATCATGTGTTAGTTGCATAGTAGAGTAATATACCCTTAACTTATGATAATTTGACTTTATTTATTAGTTTATGGGATCTTATGATTAAAATATTGGGGTAACATGTGTTATAAAACAAGTGACAAAGATTGTTAATAAGTATGATGTAATACTAGAATTGTTGTAAACCGTAATATGTTATAGGATATTCAATTAATACTGTTATTATTGTTTTAGGTAATGTGTATCTTTATCAAAGTTCATTAGAAGTTGACTTATGATTGTGGATTATCGATGTATGTAGCTGCATCAATAGGTCTCGCAGATTTTTTGCAAGTTTGGTAATGTACATATAACTAGGAATTTAAGTACAAGTTTAGTTTATAATGTGTGTTTATAAGTGTGTTGTGATTTATGTTATTACGAGTAATTTGTTTTACCAATCATGCTAAATAAACGATGGTGCTATGTTTTATTATAGTTTTTGAGCTCGAGCATGTTGACTTGGTATAGTATTTTCCTTAGTGACCTAGGTTACGAGGACGTAACCTTAATTTTAAGGGGGGTAGGATTGTAAAATCTAGGTAGTAGCGGCATTTTGGATAACATATTTGATAATAGGTCTTTGCTGAGTTATAATTGTTGTCTCGATGTTCTCAGTTTTAAATAATTCTTGCGGTCTCGCATAATACAAATCTTATCATCTAGTTTCCAAACCAACATACCATTTGTGCCATACTTATAATTTAATTATAATAATTGTGTTGTATGTAGTATTAACATTATATAGTCTCTTTTAGTTTGAGTTTGTTGGTTGAGGTGGGTAATGGGTTGCTAACTAATCCAATTTTATGAGTTGGTTGTTTTTAGTTTTTTGAAATTAGACGGTAAAGTAGTTGCTTCTGTGTGTGCCACGAACTTCGAGGACGAAGTTCCTTTAGGGGGATAGACTGTAATACTACCATTTTAGTTGTTGCCTTTTGTTGTGCAGTGTGAAGTTGGTAGTAAGTATGTTGATAGCGTGTAAATGATATATTGTGTCGAGTATCTTAAGCGTGGGCGAACTTCGGGGACGAAGTTCTTTTTAAGGAGGGAAGACTTTAATACCCCGTATTTTAGGTCTTGGTCAACGATTATTCAACATTTGAAATATCATTTTGTGATTTATAAACTATATTTCAAAATATGTTTTATTATATTAATTAATTAAAGAATTATGTTGTGAAACGGAATAAAATAATAAAATAATGAATGAGTCGAGAGAGGGAGTTGGGCCAATTGATTGGACCGTGTGTAATAGCTCATGAAACTTATGATAATAATAGTAGTAATAGTATAATAATTATAATAATAATAATAATAGTAATAGTAATAGTAATAGTAATAGTAATAGTAATAGTAATAGTAATAGTAATAGTAATAGTAATAGTAATAGTAAAAATATGATAGTAATAGTAATAATAATAATAATAATAATAATAATAATAATAATAATAATAATAATAATAATAATAATAATAATAAATATAAATATAAATATATAATAAGAATTATGAAATTTCCTAGTACCTTCCTTATACCTATCTTCTACTAGTATATGATGTAGAACGCGTAGGTTTTGAACGAACGAATTAGGGTTTGTAGAATTTTGCAGCGGAATTGTTGATTGTATTGTGAATGTAATGTGTGATTTGATGATATTGTGTGGATATTGTGAATAAAGAACCGAAACTAAGGGATAAAATAGCTAATCTTGTTCTAACCTCGCAAGGTTATATCTCGATTTGCTATAACTCAGCATCGCAAGGAAGAGTCCTAATCTAATCTCGCAAGATTGACACAAGTTTTACGAACTATAACTTTATTGTATTTCTGAAATATTCTGAAAAATATGGCCACAATCGGTCCTTATTTATAGTCCTACTCGATGTCACAATCTGACTCGAGATCTAATTCCTTAACTAGTCTAAAAAGTTATCTAACTCTTTCCTAAACTAACTAGGAATAGGAATATTAAACTGAAATTAAACTAGTAATAATCTAACTAGAATTAGGAAATAACAAGTTTCCTAACTCGACTAGGATAAATTAGTTTTCCTAATCTTATTCGAAAATAAAATAGAGTTGATTTAGGAAAACTAAAACAGACTCGACCTTGGAAATACTAGCTAATACTCCAACACGTCTTTGGAATCCGTGGAAGGCAGCCTTGGAGTTTGTGCTATTCAGCTCCTTTGTCGTTTTACTCTTCATTCCATAATGCACCCGCATCATACTCCTCTTCTTCAAAACGAATCGACCCGATTCTTGGACGAACGACCTCCCGGATCAAATACGAACCTTACAAATCTGGATGCAAAATCTTTGATGGGTAATAGCAATGATCTCAGATCATTTTTAAGCTCATCATCCTCGATGCCAACTTCAAGGTCATCTATCTTGATTGATTTAAGACTCCTCTCGTGCCTTTGCCGCTTGAACCATCATTTTTTGTGTCTTCCCAGCTTGTGCCTGCCCCTTTCGCGCCTCTTAAACCATCTTTACTTGTGCCTTCTACCCCACCACCCTCCATGCACAAGTATATAAAATTCGAAATAGCACTTGCTTGAGCTAATAAGACCACCGTGAATAACTTCAGAAATCAATCTCATGAAGAAATAGCATTGACATTCATCACCATATAGTTTCTTATCAATTGATATTTCAAGGGGCGATTGATAACGTTCTTTGTATTCAAAATTTGAACAATCATTACCATCTAATAATACCTTACCCAACATCATATTAGCATTGTTGGGTTCATGAATAGACAGATTTGAAAGTTCATGAAACAAGGTTACATTAACCTTATCCGAGGTTATAGTACCCTTGGTTGAGGTTATAGTACCCTTGGTTGAGGTTACATTAACCTTGAGCTGTTCATCCGCGTCTTCTACGTACTCCGCTTCTTCATGAATATTAGTAAAATTTTCAGCCTTTTCTTTTTCAATCTGATCACCTTCATCTAATGGCTTGACAATACATATAAATATATCGTCTTACTCATTTACTTCATCATTCGGAATCTGACAGTCTTCTAGACAGACTTCTGGACTGTTTGTTTGGATAAGGTATGTCGTCTCTACAATTTGACAGTAGTCTGGACTGTTTTTTGTCGTCTCTCCATGCTTTTCTGCTCCTGTTTCGTGAGCAACTTTAGGAGATTCAATCTTTATCACCTCTTCCTTTGCTCCACAAGATTGATTACGTTCACGCTCCCACTTCTCGTATTTGGATGAAAGCTGATCAATTCTACTTGTTATGTCTTCCCATAACAATTCTTCCTCATATTCCTCCAACTTCTTCAATGCTTGCCTGAGTTTTTTTCGAGACAGGATTTCGTCTTCCCAAGATTAATTTGTTAAGAAACAAATTTGAACATAGCTCTGATACCAATTTGATGTAGAACGCGTAGGTTTTGAACGAACGAATTAGGGTTTGTAGAATTTTGCAGCGGAATTGTTGATTGTATTGTGAATGTAATGTGTGATTTGATGATTTTGTGTGGATATTGTGAATAGAGAACCGAAAATAAGGAATAGAATAGCTAATCTTGTTCTAACCTTGCAAGGTTGTAGCTCGATTTGCTATAACTCAACCTCGTAAGGAAGAGTCCTAATCTAATCTCGCAAGATTGACACAAGTTTTACGAAATGTAAACTTTATTGTATTTCTGAAATATTCTGAAAAATAAGGCCACAATCGGTCCTTATTTATAGTCCTAGTCGATGTCACAATCTGACTCGAGATCTAATTCCTTAACTTGTCTAAAAAGTTACCTAACTCTTTCTTAAACTAACTAGGAATAGGAATATTAAACTGAAATTAAACTAATAATAATCTAACTAGAATTAGGAAATAACAAGTTTCCTAAATCGACTAGGATAAATTAGTTTTCCTAATCTTATTAGAAAATAAAATAGAGTTGATTTAGGAAAACTAAAACAGACTCGACCTAGGAAATCCTAGCTAATACTCCTACACGTCTTTGGAATCCGTGTAAGGCAGCCTAGAAGTTTGTGTTATTCAGCTCCTTTGTCGTTGTACTCTTCATTCCATAATGCTTCCGAATCATACTCCCCTTCCTCAAAAAAAGAATCGACCCGATTCTTGGACCAACGACCTCCCGGATCAAATACGAACCTTACAAATTTGGATGCAAAATCTTTGATGGGTAATAGCAATGATGTCAGATCATCTTTAAGCTCATCATCCTCGATGCCAACTTCAAGGTCATCTATCTTGATTGATTTCAGACTCATCTCGTGCCTTTGCCGCTTGAACCATCTTTTTTGTGTCTTCCCAGCTTGTGCCTGCCCCTTTCGCGCCTCTTAAACCATCTTTTCTTGTGCCTTCCACCCCACCACGCTCCATGCACAAGTATATAAAATTCGAAATAGCAATTGCTTAAGCTAATCAGACCACCGTGAACAACTTCAGAAATCGATCTCATTTAGAAATAGCATTGACATTCATCACCATATAGTTTCTTATCAATTGATATTTCAAGGGGCGATTGATAACGTTCTTTGTATTGAAAATTTGAACAATCATTACCATCTAATAATACCTTACCCAACATCATATTAGCTTTGTTGGGTTCGTGAATAGACAGATTTGAAAGTCCATGAAACAAGGTTACATTAACCTTATCCGAGGTTATAGTACCCTTGGTTGAGGTTATAGTACCCTTGTTTAAAGTTATAGTACTCTTGGTTGAGGTTACATTAACCTTGAACTGTTCATCCGCGTCTTCTACGTACTCCTCTTCTTCATGAATATTAGTAAAATTTTCAGCCTTTTCTTTTTCAATCTGATCACCTTCATCTAATGGCTTGACAATACATATAAATATATCGTCTTCCTCATTTACTTCATCATTCGGAATCTGACAGTCTTCTAGACAGACAGACTTCTGGACTGTTCGTCTGGTTAACGTCGGTCGTCTCTACAATTTCACAATAGTCTGGACTGTTCTTTGTCGTCTCTCCATTCTTTTCTGCTCCTGTTTCGTGAGCAACTTTAGGAGATTCAATCTTTATCACCTCTTCCTTTGCTCCACAAGATTGATTACGTTCACGCTCCCACTTCTCGTATTTGGATGAAAGCTGATCAATTCTCCTTGTTATGTCTTCCCATAAAAATTCTTCCCCATATTCCTCCAACTTCTTCAATGCTTGCCTGAGTTTTAGACATAATTTCTTTCTTCCCAAGATTAATTTGTTAAGAAACAAATTTGAACATAGTTCTGATACCAATTTGATGTAGAACGCGTAGGTTTTGAATGAACGAATTAGGGATTGTAGAATTTTGCAGCGGAATTGTTGATCGTATTGTGAATGTAATGTGTGATTTGATGATATTGTGTGGATATTGTGAATAAAGAACCGGAAATAAGGGATAGAATTGCTAATCTTGTTCTAACCTCGCAAGGTTATAGCTCGATTTGTTATAACTCAGCCTCGCAAGGAAGAGTCCTAATCTAATCTCGCAAGATTGACACAAGTTTTACGAACTGTAAACTTTATTGTATTTCTGAAATATTCTGAAAAATAAGGCCACAATCGGTCCTTATTTATAGTCCTACTCGATGTCACAATCTGACTCGAGATCTAATTCCTTAACTTGTCTAAAAAGTTATCTAACTCTTTGCTAAACTAACTAGGAATAGGAATATTAAACTGAAATTAAACTAATAATAATCTAACTAGAATTAGGAAATAACAAGTTTCCTAAGTCGACTAGGATAAATTAGTTTTCCTAATCTTATTCGAAAATAAAATAGAGTTGATTTAGGAAAACTAAAACAGACTCGACCTAGGAAATACTAGCTAATACTCCTACACGTTTTTGGAATCCGTGTAAGGCAGCCTTGGAGTTTGTGCTATTCAGCTCCTTTGTCGTTGTACTCTTCATTCCATAATGCTCCCGCATCATACTCCCCTTCTTCAAAAAAAGAATCGACCCGATTCTTGGACCAACGACCTCCCGGATCAAATACGAACCTTACAAATCTGGATGCAAAATCTGTGATGGGTAATAGAAATGATCTCAGATCATCTTTAAGCTCATCATCCTCGATGCCAACTTTAAGGTCATCTATCTTGTTTGATTTCAGACTCCTCTCGTGCCTTTGCCGCTTGAACCATCTTTTTTTGTGTCTTCCCAGCTTGTGCCCGCCCCTTTCACGCCTTTTAAACCATCTTTTTTTGTGCCTTCCACCCCACCACCCACCATGCACAAGTATATAAAATTCGAAATAGCACTTGCTTGAGCTAATCAGACCACTGTGAACAACTTCAGAAATCGATCTCATGAAGAAATAGCATTGACATTCATCACCATATAGTTTCTTATCAATTGATATTTCAAGGGGCGATTGATAACGTTCTTTGTATTAAAAATTTGAACAATCATTACCATCTAATAATACCTTACCCAACATCATATTAGCTTTGTTGGGTTCATGAATAGACAGATTTGAAAGTCCATGAAACAAGGTTACATTAACCTTATCCGAGGTTATAGTACCCTTGCTTGAGGTTATAGTACCCTTGGTTAAAGTTATAGTACTCTTGGTTGAGGTTACATTAACCTTGACCAGGGACGGGGCCAATCTCTAAGGCACCGTACCGTATGGGTCCTAAGGAGATGGAGGAGCTTAGGAAGCAGTTGGATGATTTGATAGAGAAGGGATACATTAGACCTAGTGTATCGCCGTGGGGAGCACCAGTTCTTTTTGTGAAGTAGAAAGATGGGAGTCTGAGGTTGTGTATAGACTATAGAGAGTTGAACCGAGTGACGGTGAAGAAAAAGTATCCTTTGCCAAGGATAGATGACTTGTTTGATCAGTTGAGTGGTGCATCAGTCTTTTCTAAGATTGATTTGAGGTCGGGGTACCATCAGGTGAAGATTAGAGAGGTGGACATACCAAAGACAGCTTTCCCGTCGAGGTATGGCCATTATGAGTATGTGGTGATGCCGTTTGGGTTGTCTAATGCACCGACAGTGTTTATGGATTTGATGAATAGGATCTTTAGACAGTTTTTGGATAAGTTTGTAGTGGTGTTTATCGACGATATCTTAGTCTACTCCAAGACTAAGGAGGAGCATAAGGAGCATCTGAGAATCGTGTTGCAAACTTTGAGGGAGCATGAGTTGTATGCTAAGCTATCCAAGTGTGAGTTCTGGTTAGAGAAAGTTGCTTTTCTGGGGCATGTGATCTCTAAAGATGGGGTAGCTGTGGATCCGGCAAAGATAAAAGCAGTGACAAAGTGGGAAGCACCAAAGAATGTTGCTAAGATCAGTTGTTTTCTGGGTTTAGCTGGGTACTACAGACGGTTCGTGAAAGATTTCTCCAAGATAGCTAGACCTATGACCGCGTTTATGAGGAAAGCGAACAGGTTTCGTTGGGATGAGAGTTGTGAGACGGCGTTCCAAACATTAAAGGAGCGTTTGACCACAACTCCTGTCTTAGCATTGCCTGAAGGGATCGAGAACTTTGAGGTTTTTACAGATGCCTCAAAGAATGGGTTGGGATGTGTGTTGATGCAAAACGGTAAAGTGATTGCCTATGCTTCTAGGCAATTGAAGCCTTATCAGGAGAACTACCCTACTCATGATCTGGAGTTGGGTGCAGTGGTGTTTGCTCTCAAGATTTGGAGACATTACCTTTATGGAGCAATCTTTAAGGTATTTTCTGATCACAAGAGTCTCAAGTATATTTTCACTCAAAAGGAGTTGAACATGAGACAGAGGAGGTGGATGGAGCTGATTGGCGATTATGACATGGAAATTATCTACCATGAAGGAAAGGCCAATGTAGTTGCTGATGCTTTGAGTAGGAAGAGTGTACATTCTCTGTGTACAGCTCTATCTTTGATGAGGCTAAGAGATGAGGTAGCGAGGTTTGGGATACATATGATGCAGAAAGGAGATGCCATGGGTGATATGACAGTGCAGCTTGAGTTTTATAATGACATTCGAGGTAAGCAGGCGTTGGATCCTAAGATAGTTGAGTGGAGAGCTGGAGTAGAGAAAGGGACAGTGTCTCAATTCTCTATTCACACAGATGGTAGTTTGAGGTTTGACGGTAGGTGGTGTGTTCCTAATAATGAGGAGTTGAAAAAGACTATCATGACAGAGGCGCATTGCACACCATATTCAGTTCATCCAGGTGGAGATAAGTTGTATAAGTATTTAAAGGACACGTTTTGGTGGCCTGGGATGAAGAAAGAGACAGCTGAGTTTGTGTCCCGTTGTTTGACATGCCAGAGAGTTAAAGGGGAACAGCAAAGACCACAAGGTAAGATTCAGTCTTTAACGGTACCTGAGTGGAAGTGGGAATCCATTTCCATGAATTTTATCGTGGGTTTGCCAAAGAGTCAACAAGGTAACAACATGATTTGGGTAATAGTGGATCGACTGACCAAGTCAGCTCACTTTATTCCAATGAAAGATACATGGACTAAAGCACAATTGGCTGTGGCCTATCGAAAGAACGTGCTTAAGTTACATGGAGTCCCTAAGGACATAGTGTCTGACAGAGATGCGAGATTTATATCAAGGTTTTGGAAAGAGTTGCAGGAATCGTTGGGAACAACTTTGAAGATGAGTACAGCATTTCATCCTGCGACAGACGGACAGACTGAGAGAACAATCAAGACTCTTGAGGATATGTTGCGAGCTTGTGTGATGGATTTTGGTGGTAGCTGGGAACAGTGGTTGGACTTGATAGAATTTTCTTACAATAACAGCTATCACACTAGTATTGGTATGGCACCGTTTGAGGCTTTGTATGGGCGGAGATGTAGGAGTCCGTTTGTTGGGACGATAGTGCTGAGGCAGTGGTTTTAGGACCAAAGATGGTGCATGAGATGGTGGAACAGATTAAGATGATCAGGGAACGGATGAGGGCAGCTCAAGATAGGCAAAAGAGTTATGCAGATCTACATCGCAGGGACATAGAGTTTCAAGTTAGGGACAAGGTTCTTTTGAAAGTGTCTCCTATGCGTGGGGTTGTGAGATTTGGGAAGAAAGGCAAGTTAAGTCAGAAGTTTATCGGGCCTTATCAGATCTTAGAGCGAGTTGGGGAAGTTGCATATCGTCTGGCTTTACCAGCGGCGTTAGAGAGAGTGCATAATGTGTTTCATGTATCGCAGCTGCGGATATATGTGAGTGATCCGTCACATGTGTTAGAGGCAGAGAACTTAGAGCTCGATGAGTCCTTATCATATCTTGAGGTGCCTAAGCAGATTCTTGACCGAAAGGTTAGGAAGACTAGGAGTGGTGAGACAGTTTTGCTTAAGATCCTTTGGTCTAACCACGAGACTGAGGAAGCTACATGGGAGCCAGAGGAAGCCATGAAAGAGCGATACCCTTTTCTTTTTTATCAGGTATGTATGGTTACGGGGACGTAACCTTGTTTCTTTTAGGGGGGTAGGAGATGATCGCGACGAGTTTTTTAGAGTTTTATACCCTTTTTGTATGTTGTGTCGGTATGTGTGTCGGGATGAGTTGGGTTAGTTACATGTTTTATGTTGAGTTTTGTTTTGGTTGTTGAGTTGGAAGTGTTGAGGGAGTACCTTTGTTTAGTAGTGGTTTGAACTTCGGGGACGAAGTTCTTTTTAAGGAGGGAAGACTGTAATACTCCGTATTTGTGAGTCTTCGGGTACTCTATCGAGTAGGCCTTACTCTGTCGAGTAAGGGTAAGTTGCGTTTTAGAAAAGTTTCTGACCTGTTGGGTACTCGATCGAGTAACTAGGTTACTCGATCGAGTAAGGGGGTACTCGATCGAGTACCTTGGGTACTCGATCGAGTAGCCGGTTTGCGGGGAGTTTTTCTCGGGTTTTGTTAATTATGCAATTAAGATATATAACCTTCGTCGTCATTATTCTAAACACTTTTGCAAAACCTAATTTACTGTTAAAGAGAGAAAGCAAGTACGTTCTTAATCCTAATCGCATCGTTAGAAAATCCCGGAGTTTGGAAGGTCGGTTTTCATCGTTGGTTATACCGTTGAGATCCTTGCGTCGAGGGTAAGATCTATGTACCCTTTTTGTTGTCTTTCCTTTGTTTTCGTTAAACCCTAATATAGAGATTTGGGGATTTTTGAGTAGTGTGTGATTTTGTAGCATTTGTATGTTGTATGATAGGAGGAGGTTTCGTAGAGGAAGCTTTTTGATACAGCTGTAGAGATCGTCTGATAGTGTGCTTTCCAGGTAGGATTTCCTACTCAGTATTAGTCCCATAATGGGATGATTGTTGATGTGTGGAGATTGATTGTTTGCTATAGTAATTGTATTGTGACGGCTGTGATTGTGATTGTGATTGGTTGTCTAAGTTTCTCGAGGCGTGTCCTCGGCTGAGTGGGGTCACTTGCGGGAGTGGCTTCACGCCCTAGTTTCTCCTTCTGTGGAACCCGTCACAGAAGGGATGTGCACATTAATGGACAGGGTTATCGCTCATTATGAGGAGCGGGGATTTGGTGGGTACGACTGCGGTCCCCCACTGGCAGGACTGGTCCAGTGGACAGTCGGTGATTGAGATTGTTGGAGTTGGTGTGGTTGTGTATGTGGCAGTTAAGCTGTCCGTTTATCTTATTGTTGATATATATTGAGTTGTGTGATTAGTACTGACCCCGGTTGTTATTTTGTAAACCTGCGGTGATCCATTCGGGGATGGTGAGCAGATATTGAGCAGGTATGAGATGAGTATTGGGATAGCTGGGATTGCCACGATATGATGATAGAAGTCTTCCGCTGTAGCTTAGTAGTTTCTTTACATTTCGTTAGAACAAGAAATGCTTGATCAGTTTTAGAACATGTATTATACTTTTGGTTTTGGTTTCGAGATTGTAACCTTTTACTAAGTATTTCTATTTAAACGTTGTTTCTTTATTGTTTATTTGATTATCATTGTCTCGGGTAACCGAGATGGTAATATCTTCATACCTGAGTGGTCCTGGTAAGGCACTTGGAATATGGGGGTGTTACAAATGGTATCAGAACGACGATCCTGAAACCTGTAACCAATGAACCTAATGAACATAGGGAGTCAATTAAAATGAACCCGGGGTAAAGGTTGTAGGAGCTAATGCAAAGGCTTGGGAGACGTCCTGAAGTCGCGAACTCGCCCTACAATTTTGAACCGGTCACTTGGGCGGGGGGGGGGGGGGGGGGTGTATGTCAAGGTCGTATGTGTTGTTTGGTTAACTTGTGTGTGAATGTGATGAGGTGTGTGTAGCTGTTGGAGAAGTAGAAAGCTGAGAATATGAAAGATAGGTTTATGATATATGTAGACTTGTTGTTGGAATAAAAACATGTTGGATGTTTACAATGTGGCGTTTAATAACATGATATAATGATTTCGTAGATCGTATGAAAAGATGCGTAGCATTATATGCTTAGTTATGATATAATGTTGGCTTTATAAAGTTTTTAGCATGTTAACATATGATATAGCATGCGGGTAGCGTTTCTGAGTTAGCATGACTCGATCGAGTGGGACTAACTTGATCGGGTGGGTTTTTGACGATTTTGAGTCCAGAATCGTGTTTTTGGGCACTCGATCGAGTAGGGTGTCACTCGATCGAGTAGCCTAGCTACTCGGTCGAGTATGTTAGAGATCAGAAGGTCTGTTTGGGGTCTGATGTTCGGGCACTCGATCGAGTATGTTGGGCACTCGATCGAGTAGCCTGTTACTCGATCGAGTGTGTTTGGGAACATGATCTAGTAGGGTCTGGGCAGCTTGTTTTCGTGTTTTGAGGTTTTAGCGCGTATGTTTATATCCACCCCTTTTCTGATATAGTTTCAAGATGCCGCCCATAAAGACTGCTTTGTATGCGAGAGCTGAGCTTATGTACATAGATGACATCGTTAAGATGTTGGAGCATCAGGATGCTCTCACTGAGGCTTTAAAGACTGTGGGGAAGGATAAAGATAAGGATAAGGAGAAAGTGGTTGATCACTCTAAAATCAGCCTTTATATAGCGAGGTTTAACCCGAAAGAGTACAAGGGGGTTGGGGAGCCGAACCTTCTTGATAGCTGGCTTAGAGAGATGGAGAACATATTAGATTTGGTTCACTGTCCTGATGCAATGAGAGTGGAACAGGCTTCATTCTATCTAAGGGAGGCAGCTGGTAAGTGGTGGGATACGGTGAAGGTGAGTGCTAAGGAGTTGTATGTGAACCAAGGTTTACCTGCTATACCTTAGGAAGAGTTTTGTAGAGCTATGAGATAAGAGTTTGTACCGGAGCATGTGAGGAGTAAGATGAGGGAAGGGTTTGACAGTTTTAAGATGACCGCTGAGATGTCTGTGGCCGAGTACTACAGGCAGTTCAATGATAAGTCTAGGTATGCTGAGGATATGGGTTTGAGTGAGGAGAATTTGGCGTTGAGGTTTGAGAGGGGGTTGACCACTAAGATTATGGATAAGTTACCCGTGGGAGTCCTTACTGATGTTAAGGAAGCTTATAAGAGGGCTGGAAGAGCTGAGAGGTTGGTGGAGATGGCTCAGGAGAGGTCAGGTGGTGAGAAAAGGCAGTCTGAGAGCGAGGGTGGTGGCCAATCTAATCACAAGAAAGGCAACCACAATCAGTCTAAGGGGTTTTCTTCTGGGCCAGGGTTTAGTGCTGGGGCTTCCTTTGGGCGTGGCCGTGGAAGTGTTAGTGGTAGTTGGGGAGTGACCTGATATAGCTGTGGTGGTGTAGGCCACAAGAGACATGAGTGCACAAGTGCACCGGGAACCTTCCAGAGACCTGCGCAGATCTATGCGAGCAATAGACCAGTTGGGTCATGGCCAAACCGGGGAAGTCAGAGTTACCAGAGTGGAGGCAACCGCAACGGCGGTAATTCTTATCAGAAACCACCAACGAACAACAACAACAACCAAGGGTCGGGTGCTAAGCCGACCACATCACCAAGATCTTGTCCGAGAGGTGGACGAGGAAGACCGTGGAAAGTTATTGATGATGGAGAAGAAAGCAGCTGAGGAGGATGCACACGTTATCACCGGTACTTTTCTTGTTAATGGTATTCATAAATTTGTTTTGTTTGATTCGGGGGCTTCTCAGTCGTTTGTATCTTCGAGTCATTTTAAACGGTTGGGTTTAAGGGTGTATGAGTCCGTCAGTGAGAAAGTTTTTATACCTTCGGGTGAGTCTGTATCTTGTGGGAGGTTATATAGGGATGTACCTATGATAGTTGGGCAAGTTGATTTCCCTGTAGACTTGCTACAGTTTCCTTTTGACGGTTTTGAGATGATAGTTGGGATGGATTGGCTGGGAAATTATAAAGCTAAGATAGACTGTCATCAAAAAAAATGTCTTTAAGAGGTCCTATGGGCATTAGTGTGTCTTATCGTGGGTTTCTAGTCAAACCCAAAGTTAAGTTGATTGCATCTGTTACTTTGAAGTCATATCTAAGGAAGGGATGTCCTTTGATATTATACCATGTGAGAGATGACCGGATAGAGGGTCCGACAGTTGATCAGATACCAGTGGTGGGAGAGTTTGAGGATGTGTTTCCAGAGGAGATTCCGGGGTTGCCGCCGGAAAGAGAGATAGATTTCACAGTAGAGTTGAAACCAGGGACGGGGCCAATCTCTAAGGCACCGTACCGTATGGGTCCTAAGGAGATGGAGGAGCTTAGGAAGCAGTTGGATGATTTGATAGAGAAGGGATACATTAGAACTAGTGTATCGCCATGGGGAGCACCAGTTCTTTTTGTGAAGAAGAAAGATGGGAGTCTGAGGTTGTGTATAGACTATAGAGAGTTGAATCGAGTGACGGTGAAGAATAAGTATCCTTTGCCAAGGATAGATGACTTGTTTGATCAGTTGAGTGGTGCATCAGCCTTTTCTAAGATTGATTTGAGGTCGGGGTACCATCAGGTGAAGATTAGAGAGGTGGACATACCAAAGACAGCTTTCACGTCGAGGTATGGCCATTATGAGTATGTGGTGATGCCGTTTGGGTTGTCTAATGCACCGGCAGTGTTTATGGATTTGATGAATAGGATCTTTAGACAGTTTTTGGATAAGTTTGTAGTGGTGTTTATCGACGATATCTTAGTCTACTCCAAGACTAAGGAGGAGCATGAGGAGCATCTGAGAATCGTGTTGCAAACTTTGAGGGAGCATGAGTTGTATGCTAAGCTATCCAAGTGTGAGTTCTGGTTAGAGAAAGTTGTTTTCAGGGGGCATGTGATCTCTAAAGATGGGGTAGTGTGGATCCAAGCAAAGATAGAAGCAAAGTGATGAAAGTGGGAAGCACCAAAGAATGTTCTTTGAGATCGGGGAGTTTTCTGGGTTTAGCTGGGTACTACAGACGGTTCGTGAAAGATTTCTCCAAGATAGCTAGACCTATGACCGCGTTGATGAGGAAAGAGAACAGGTTTCGTTGGGATGAGAGTTGTGAGACGGCGTTCCAAACATTAAAGGAGCGTTTGACCACAGCTCCTGTCTTAGCATTGCCTGAAGGGATCGAGAACTTTGAGGTTTTTACAGATGCCTCAAATAATGGGTTGGGATGTGTGTTGATGCAGAACGGTAAAGTGATTGCCTATGCTTCTAGGCAATTGAAGCCTTATGAGGATAACTACCCTACTCATGATTTGGAGTTGGGTGCAGTGGTGTTTGCTCTCAAGATTTGGATACATTACCTTTATGGAGCAATCTTTAAGGTATTTTCTGATCACAAGAGTCTCAAGTATATTTTCACTCAAAAGGAGTTGAACATGAGACCGAGGAGGTGGATGGAGCTGATTGGCGATTATGACATGGAAATTATCTACCATGAAGGGAAGGCCAATGTAGTTGCTGATGCTTTGAGTAGGAAGAGTGTACATTCTCTGTGTACAGCTTTATCTTTGATGAGGCTGAGAGATGAGGTAGCGAGGTTTGGGATATATATGATGCAGAAAGGAGATGCCATGGGTATGACAGTGCAGCTTGAGTTTTATGATGACATTCGAGGTAAGCAGGCGTTGGATCCTAAGATAGTTGAGTGGAGAGCTGGAGTAGAGAAAGGGACAGTGTCTCGATTCTCTATTCACACAGATGGTAGTTTGAGGTTTGACGGTAGGTGGTGTGTTCCTAATGATGAGGAGTTGAAAAATACTATCATGACAGAGGCGCATTACACACCATATTCAGTTCATCCAGGTGGAGATAAGTTGTATAAGGATTTAAAGAACACGTTTTGGTGGCCTGGGATGAAGAAAGAGACAGCTGAGTTTGTGTCCCGTTGTTTGACATGCCAGAGAGTTAAAGGGGAACATTGAAGACCACAAGGTAAGAGTCAGTCTTTAACGGTACCTGAGTGGAAGTGGGAATCCATTTCCATGGATTTTATCGTGGGTTTGCCAAAGAGTCAACAAGGTAACAACATGATTTGGGTAATAGTGGATCGACTGACCAAGTCAGCTCACTTTGTTCCAATGAAAGATACATGGACTAAAGCACAATTGGTTGTGGCCTATCGAAAGAACGTGCTTAAGTTACATGGAGTCCGTAAGGACATAGTGTCTGACAGAGATACGAGATTTATATCAAGGTTTTGGAAAGAGTAGCAGGAATCGTTGGGAACAACTTTGAAGATGAGTACTGACATTTCATCCCGTGACACATGACAGATTGATCGAGAGAACAATCAAGACACTTGAGGATATGTTGCGAGCTTGTGTGATGGATTTTGGTGGTAGCTGGGAACAGAGGTTGGACTTGATAGAATTTTCTTACAATAACAGCTATCACATTAGTATTGGTATGGCACCGTTTGAGGCTTTGTATGGGAGGAGATGTAGGAGTCCGATTTGTTGGGACGATAGTGCTGAGGCAGTGGTTTTAGGACCAGAGATGGTGCATGAGATGGTGGAACAGATTAAGATGATCAGGGAACGGATGAGAGCAGCTCAGGATAGGCAAAAGAGTTATGCAGATCTACATCGCAGGGACATAGAGTTTCAAGTTGGGGACAAGGTTCTTTTGAAAGTGTCTCCTATGCGTGGGGTTATGAGATTTGGGAAGAAAGGCAAGTTAAGTCAGAAGTTTATCGGGCCTTATGAGATCTTAGAGCGAGTTGGGGAAGTTGCATATCGTCTGGCTTTACCAGCGGCGTTAGAGAGAGTGCATAATGTGTTTCATATATCGCAGTTGCGGAAATATGTGAGTGATCCGTCACATGTGTTAGAGGCAGAGAACTTAGAGCTCGATGAGTCCTTATCATATCTTGAGGTGCCTAAGCAGATTCTTGACCGAAAGGTTAGGAAGACTAGGAGTGGTGAGACAGTTTTGCATAAGATCCTTTGGTCTAACCACAAGACTGAGGAAGCTACATGGGAGCCAGAGGAAGCCATGAAAGAGCGATACCCTTTTCTTTTTGATCAGGTATGTATGGTTACGGGGACGTAACCTTGTTTCTTTTAGAGGGGTAGGAGATGATCGCGACGAGTTTTTAAGAGTTTTATACCCTTTTTGTATGTTGTGTCGGTATGTGTGTCGGGATGAGTTGGGTTAGTAACATGTTTTATGTTGAGTTTTGTTTTGGTTGTTGAGTTGGAAGTGTTGAGGGAGTACCTTTGTTTAGTAGTGGTTTGAACTTCGGGGACGAAGTTCTTTTTAAGGAGGGAAGACTGTAATACTCCGTATTTGTGAGTCTTCGGGTACTCTATCCAGAGGCCTTACTCTGTCGAGTAAGGGTAAGTTGTGTTTTAGAAAAGTTTCTGACCTGTTGGGTACTCGATCGAGTAACTAGGATACTCGATCGAGTAAGGGGGTACTCGATCGAGTACGTTGGGTACTCGATCGAGTAGCCGGTTTGCGGGGAGTTGTTCTCGGGTTTTGTTAATCATGCGATTAAGATATATAACCTTCGTCTTCATTATTCTAAACACTTTTGTAAAACCTAATTTACTGTTAAAGAGAGAAAGCAAGTACGTTCTTAATCCTAATCGCATCGTTAGCAAATCCCGGAGTTTGGAAGGTCGGTTTTCATCGTTGGTTATACCGTTGAGATCCTTGCGTCGAGGGTAAGATCTATGTACCCTTTTTGTTGTCTTTCCTTTGTTTTGGTTAAACCCTAATATAGGGATTTGGGGGTTTTTGAGTAGTATGTGATTTGGTAGCATTTGTATGTTGTATGATAGGAGGAGGTTTCGTAGAGGAAGCTTTTTGATACTGTTTGAGAGATCGTCGATAGTGTGCTTTCGGGTAGGATTTCCTACTCGGTATTAGTCCCATAATGGGATGATTGTTGATGTGTTGAGATTGATTGTTTGCTATAGTAATTGTATTATGACGGCTGTGATTGTGATTGTGATTGTGATTGTGATTGTGATTGGTTGTCTAAGTTTCTCGAGGCGTGTCCTCGGCTGAGTGAGGTCACTTGCGGGAGTGGCTTCACGCCCTAGTTTCTCCTTCTGTGGAACCCGCCACAGAAGGGATGTGCACATTAATGGACATGGTTATCGCTCATTATGAGGAGCGGGGATTTGGTGGGTACGGCTGCGGTCCCCATCGCGGGGATCGGTCCAGTGGGATGTCGGTGATTGAGATTGTTGGATTTGGTGTGGTTGTGTGTGTGACAGTTAAGTCATCTGTTTATCTTATTGTTGATATATATTGAGTTGTCTGATTAGTACTGACCCCGGTTGTTGTTTTGTAAACCTGCGGTGATCGGGGATGGTGAGCAGATATTGAGCAGGTATGAGATGAGTACTGGGGTAGCTGGGATTGCCACGATATGATGATAGAAGTCTTCCGCTGTAGCTTAGTAGTTTCTTTACATTTCAGTTAGAACAGTAAACAGTCAGTTTGAGAACATGTATTATACTTTTGGTTTTGGTTTCAAGATTGTAACCTCTTACTAAGTATTTATATTTAAACATTGTTTCTATATTGTTTATTTGATTATCATTGCCTCGGGTAATCGAGATGGTAATATCTTCATACCTGAGTGGTCCTGGTAAGGCACTTGGAGTATGGGGGTGTTACATACTCTTCATTCCATAATGCTCCCGCAATCATACTCCCTTTCTTCAAAAAAAGAATTGACCCGATTCTTGGAGCAACGACCTCCTGGATAAAATACGAACCTTACAAATCTGGATGCAAAATCTTTGATGGGTAATAGAAATGATCTCAGATCATCTTTAAGCTCATCATCCTCGATGCCAACTTCAAGGTCATCTATCATGATTGATTTCAGACTCCTCTCGTGCCTTTGCCGCTTGAACCATCTTTTTTTGTGTCTTCCCAGCTTGTGCCTGCCCCTTTCGCGCCATTTAAACCATCTTTTCTTGTGCCTTCCACCCCACCACCCTCCATGCACAAGTATATAAAATTTGAAATAGCACTTGTTTGAGCTAATCAGACCACTGTGAACAACTTCAGAAATCGATCTCATGAAGAAATAGCATTGACATTCATCACCATATAGTTTCTTATCAATTGATATTTCAAGGGGCGATTGATAACGTTCTTTGTATTGAAAATTTGAACAATCATTACCATCTAATAATACCTTACCCAAAATCATATTAGCTTTGTTGGGTTCATGAATAGACAGATTTGAAAGTCCATGAAACAAGGTTACATTAACCTTATCCGAGGTTATAGTACCCTTGGTTGAGGTTATAGTACCCTTGGTTAAAGTTATAGTACCCTTGGTTGAGGTTACATTAACCTTGAGCTGTTCATCCGTGTCTTCTACGTACTCCTCTTCTTCATAAAATATTAGTAAAATTTTCAGCCTTTTCTTTTTCAATCTGATCACCTTCATCTAATGGCTTGACAATACATATAAATATATCGTCTTTCTCATTTACTTCATCATTTGGAATCTGACAGTCTTCTAGACAGACTTCTGGACTGTATTTTTGGATAAGGTCTGTCGTCTCTACAAATTGACAGTAGTCTGGAGTGTTCTTTGTCGTCTCTCCATGCTTTTCTGCTCCTGTTTCGTGAGCAACTTTAGGAGATTCAATCTTTATCACCTCTTCCTTTGCTCCACAAGATTGATTACGTTCACGCTCCCACTTCTCGTATTTGGATGAAAGCTGATCAATTCTCCTTGTTATGTCTTCCCATAACAATTCTTCCTCATATTCCTCCAACTTCTTCAATGCTTGCCTGAGTTTTTTTCGAGACATGATTTCGTTCATCCCAAGATTAATTTGTTAAGAAACAAATTTGAACATAGCTCTGATACCAATTTGGTGTAGAACGCATAGGTTTTGAACGAACGAATTAGGGTTTGTAGAATTTTGCAGCGGAATTGTTGATTGTATTGTGAATGTAATGTGTGATTTGATGATATTGTGTGGATATTGTGAATAAAGAACCGAAAATAATGGATAGAATAGCTAATCTTGTTCTAACCTCGCAAGGTTATAGCTCGATTTGCTATAACTCAGCCTCGCAAGGAAGAGTCATAATCCAATCTCGCAAGATTGACACAAGTTTTACGAACTGTAAACTTTATTGTATTTCTGAAATATTCTGAAAAATAAGTCCACAATCGGTCCTTATTTATAGTCCTACTCGATGTCACAATCTGACTCGAGATCTAATTCCTTAACTTGTCTAAAAAGTTATCTAACTCTTTCCTAAACTAACTAGGAATAGGAATATTAAACTGAAATTAAACTAATAATAATCTAACTAGAATTAGGAAATAACAAGTTTCCTAACTCGACTAGGATAAATTAGTTTTCCTAATCTTATTCGAAAATAAAATAGAGTTGATTTAGGAAAACTAAAATAGACTCGACCTAGAAAATACTAGCGAATACTCCTACACGTCTTTGGAATGCGTGTAAAGCAGCCTTGGAGTTTGTGCTATTCAGCTCCTTTGTCGTTGTACTCTTCATTCCATAATGCTCCCGCATCATACTCCCCTTCTTCAAAAAAAAGAATCGACCTGATTCTTGAACCAATGACCTCCCGGATCAAATACGAACCTTACAAATCTGGATGCAAAATCTTTGATGGGTAATAGCAATGATCTCAGATCATGTTTAAGCTCATCATCCTCGATGCCAACTTCAAGGTCATCTACCTTGATTGATTTCAGACTCCTCTCGTGCCTTTGCCGCTTGAACCATCTTTTTTTGTGTCTTCCCAGCTTGTGCCTGCCCCTTTCGCGCCTCTTAAACCATCTTTTCTTGTGTCTTCCACCCCACCACCCTCCATGCACAAGTATATAAAATTCGAAATAGCACTTGCTTGAGCTAATCAGACCACCGTGAACAACTTCAGAAATCGATCTCATGAAGAAATAGCATTGACATTCATCACCATATAGTTTCTTATCAATTGATATATCAAGGGGCGATTGATAACGTTCTTTCTATTGAAAATTTGAACAATCATTACCATCTAATAATACCTTACCCAACATCATATTATCTTTGTTGGGTTCATGACTAGACAGATTTGAAAGTCCATGAAACAAGGTTACATTAACCTTATCCGAGGTTATAGTACCCTTGGTTAAAGTTATAGTACCCTTGGTTGAGGTTACATTAACCTTGAGCTGTTCATCCGCGTCTTCTACGTACTCCTCTTCTTCATAAAATATTAGTAAAAAATTTCAGCCTTTTCTTTTTCAATCTGATCACCTTCATCTAATGGCTTGACAATACATATAAATATATCGTCTTCCTCATTTACTTCATCATTCGAAATCTGACAGACTTCTGGACTATCCGATTGGATAAGGTCTGTCGTCTCTACAATTTGACAGTAGTCTGGACTGTTCTTTGTCGTCTCTCCATGCTTTTCTGCTCCTGTATCGTGAGTAACTTTAGGAGATTCAATCTTTGTCACCTCTTCCTTTGCTCCACAAGATTGATTACTTTCACGCTCCCACTTCTCGTATTTGGATGAAAGCTGATCAATTCTCCTTGTTATGTCCTCCCATAACAATTCTTCCTCATATTCCTCCAACTTCTTCAATGCTTGCCTGAGTTTTTTTCGAGACATGATTTCGTTCTTCCCAAGATTCATTTGTTGAGAAACAAATTTGAACACAGCTCTGATACCAATTTGATGTAGAACGCGAAGGTTTTGAACGAACGAATTAGGGTTTGTAGAATTTTGCAGCGGAATTGTTGATTGTATTGTGAATGTAATGTGTGATTTGATGATATTGTGTGGATATTGTGAATAAAGAACCGAAAATAATGGATATAATAGCTAATCTTGTTCTAACCTTGCAAGGTTATAGCGCGATTTGCTATAACTCAGCCTCGCAAGGAAGAGTCCTAATCTAATCTCGCAAGATTGACACAAGTTTTATGAACTGTAAACTTTATTGTATTTCTGAAATATTCTGAAAAATGAGGCGACAATCGGTCCTTATTTATAGTCTTACTCGATGTCACAATCTGACTCGAGATCTAATTCCTTAACTTGTCTAAAAAGTTATCTAACTCTTTCCTAAACTAACTATGAATAGGAATATTAAACTGAAATTAAACTAATAATAATCTAACTAGAATTAGGAAATAACAAGTTTCCTAACTCGACTAGGATAAATTAGTTTTCCAAATCTTATTCGAAAATAAAATAGAGTTGATTTAGGAAAACTAAAATAGACTTGGCCTAGGAAATACTAGCTAATACTCCTACACGTCTTTGGAATCCGTGTAAGGCAGCCTTGGAGTTTGTGCTATTCAGCTCCTTTGTCGTTGTACTCTTCATTCCATAATCCTCCCGCATCAGTATAAATACAAGACTCGACCTATTCATAATTCACTTTTACTTTCTCAACCACACAAAATAATTGATGAGAGAGGGAGATCTAAAAGGAAGGAAAAAGGAAGGAACTTGTCTTAAATTATCGTCTCAAGCTAAGACCGTCTAACAAGGTAACTCATATTTTATACTTTATATAACTTGCGTATTTAACCACCGTTTGACACAACGGTGATCGTGACCTTTAACCTGAACCACCGTGACTACTTTTACCCATCGTTAACCACCAGTGATGTCGGGAATGGGTGGTTAAATGGGTTGCTGTAATAGGGCGTGTATACACGGTTTATGCGGGCTTTTAAACCCTTACCCATCTTCGATTTAGACCGTACCTGGGTTGGGTGGTTCCTACTTGACAAGACGACCACCATGGGTGATCACGGGCGGCCAGAGGCGGTGGTTTGAGTGGTGGTTAGTATATAAAACAATTGTTTTACTTAGGAATGGGTGAGTTAAGTGTTGGTGTTTGTTGTGGTTGTTGCTGAGTCGTATGTCGTGGTTGTCGTGAGCAGTGGCCACCGTGGCTGGGATGGGAAGAGTATGTGGTCTACGATGGTGTGTGGGGGCGGAAGTTGCCGTGAGTGTGGAGGTGGTTTGAGGGGTTGTTGTTGAGTTTGGGATGCGTTGTGTAGTGTGATATGGGTTTGAGTTGCGTTGTATTGGTGGTGTTGATGTTTGGTCTGGGTTTTCATGCGCCGTGGCTGGGTTGTTGGTGGTGGTGGTGTATAGTGGAGCTGGTGGTAGGGAAGGGTGTCATGTGTGTGGGTTTGCCGTGGGGATGTCGAGGGATTGTGAGGTGTGTGAGAGTGCGTGTTTTTCGAGGGCTTGTCGTGTATTGAATTACGAGGTTTGAGTGGGAGGTTTGAGTAATTGACTACTTGGCTATAAACACACGTGGGACTATGTTTTAAGACGGAAATGAATTATATTGGATTACGTAGATTGTTTATAATTAGTTTAATTATTTCGTAAACTAGAATTATTAGTAATTTAAGTAGTAATATAAATATTATAATTAATGAATTATTAGTTTAGGTTGTTTTAAGACGGAATTTAACTAATTGTTTGTGACGGGTTATAATTATTAATTTGTGTAATAAAATAATTAATATAATTAAATTAATTAGTTCAATTGATTTGTGTAATTAGAATAAGTAGTAATTGCAATTATTATTATTTGTGTTAGGTGACGGACTCGTGTGACCGTATTCGCTTAATTAATTAATTGAAATTGCTGGGATTGCATGATTGGGATATTTGCTTATCAGGTAGATTATCTACTCAACTTGTATGTGTATTAGTAATTTGTCAGTTGAATAATAATTGGAAATTGGATGTTGATTGTTGGATGGGTAATGATTATTGTTTATCCGTTCGAATATTACTATTCGTATTGCATATTGGTATTGTTGTGGTTTGAGTACCCGGACCAGGGGTGGCGGGTTATATTTGAAGAACCGGACCAGGGGTGGCGGTATATAAAAGGGTGTCTCGGAGTTGTTATGGCTGTATAAACTGGACCAGGGGTGGCGGTTTATACAAGGGTGTCTCAGAGTTGCCATTGTGTTTATGGGTGTCTCGGAGGATGTGTGATTATTGGAATGTGAACGGAGTTGAGTATTTGAATAATTGATTTGTCTTATTGTGGTATTATTCTTGTTGTTTAGATATTCCTACTCAACCATTGGGTTGACCGTGTATTCGTTAAACACCTGTGATGAACCAATAATTGGGGAGCAGATTGATTTCAGGTAATTGAGCTGGCTTAGAAGGGGAGCTGAAGGGCGAGAGGCTATGACTTTTGCTTAGCTGTCTAGATCACCTTAGAAGAACAAACAATATTTATTATTCATATTAATTAGTTTCCACTGCAGTTGTATTTATTATTTACAGTTGGAACAATGTAATGAGACCATTTAAGATTATTTATTTAAAGTACTGTGTTTTGTCTTACTTTGTTATTCACTACCTCAGTCAATCCGAGATGGTAACACTCTCATTTACTTGAGAGGCCTAGCTAAAGGCTCCTGATTAAATGGGGGTGTTACAATAGGGTTTTATCCACAGATCCTCTCTTAAATCCACTGTCAAGTAGAAATTTCGATAATCTGTCATACCAGGCCCTTGGTGCTTGCTTCAATCTATACAAGGCCTTGTCTAATTTGAAGACATGGTCTTCAAATTTGTTATCCGTGAATCCAGGAGGTTATTCTACAAAAACTTCTTTCTGTAGATACCCATTTAGAAATGTTGTCTTGACATCCATTTGGAAGAGCTTCATTCCTTTATGTGCTGCGAATGCTATAAGGAGTCTAATAGTCAAGACGAGCCACAGGTGCAAAGGTCTCGTCATAATTTATTCCTTCTTGTTGGTTATAGCCTCTTACCACCAATCTTGCCTTATTTCGAACCATGATCCCGGCATCATCTAATTTATTTCTAAACACCCATCTGGTTCCAATTACAGATCGATCCTTGGGTCTAGGAACTAGGTGCCAAACTTTGTTCCGTTTGAATTGTTGAAGCTCTTCTTGCATAGCTATAATCCAATCTGATTATGCGAGAGCTTCCTTAATATTCATTGGTTCAATTATAGATAAAAATGAATAGAGAGAGCATAAATTGTTCAAGGATCGTCGCGTTTGAACTCCCTTCTTAATATTACCAAGTATACTTTCCATAGGGTGTGAACTCTTATATTTCCATTTTGTTGAAGTACTTGGTTCTTCATTATTTGAACCTGATCCAACTTCATTTGGCTCAGAATTTAAGGATGTTCCCCCTGACTCCAATCCTGGTATTATAGTTGAGTCAGGTATAACTTCAGACTCATTACCTTGATTTGGATTCAATGTTATAGTAACATTATCAATAACATTGGATTGAGATCCTTATCTTGAGATAAAGTTATAGTATCATCAACTATAACTTTAGTTTTCTTCTTTTTGTCATTTGAAGAATGATCAAGCTCTTTATTTGTTCCTTCAATCTCATTATCCTCAGTTTCCAATTTTGGAGGATCACTTCTGGAAAGGCAAAAATCAGGTTCATCCATGTCTTCTTCCTCATCCTATAAGGGCATATCAAACACATTATCTTCATCAAAAATAACATGAATACTTTCTTCAATACAAAGTGTTCTTTTATTAAAGACCTTATAGGCCTTGATATGATCCGAATAACTTATAAAAATAGCCTCATCACTTCTCGGGTCGAACTTACTTAACCTATTCTTACCATTGTTATGAATAAAATACTTACTCCCAAAACAACGAAGATGAGAGATATTAGGTTTACGACCTCTTAGAAGTTCATAAGGGGTTTTCTTTAGGATGAGTCTTATCATAGCACGATTATGAATATAACATAAAGTACTAATGGCTTCATCCCAAAAATTACGAGGTAGACCACTACACAAAAGTATTGTACGAGCCATATCTTCTAGTGTTCTATTCATACATTCAACCACACCGTTTTGTTGAGGAGTTCGTGGTGCAGAAAAGTTATGTCCTACACCATTAACTCTACAATATTCAATAAAAGCTTGATTATCAAATTCGGTGCGATGATCCGTACAAATAGAAACAAGGTTTGTCTTATATTTATTTTGAACTAGTTTCATAAGACAAACAAACTCATCAAAAGTCTCATCTTTTCAGTGAAGAAAGATAGGCCATACATACCTTGAGTAGTCATCTACGAGGACAAAGACATACCTGGATCCTCCTATACTCCATACCTTCATGGGACCACACAAGTCCATGTGTACCAACTCCAAGGCTTGATTCGTGCTTACCACTCTTTTAGGTTTGAACGATGATCTCACATGTTTGCATCGAGCATAAGTGTCACACATCTTCTCTTGATCGAACCTGATTTTAGGTAGTCCTTCAACCAAGTCCCATCTCTTGAGTTTATTCAAAATAGGTGAACTAATGTGACCAAAGCATTTGTGCCACAAACAAGGATCATCAAGTGTAACTTTCATGCACGAAAAAGAGTTAGTAGACACAGCATTTAAATAAACCATATACACATTTCTTTTTCTATGGCCTTCAAGAAGAATAATACTTGTACCTTCAATTATAATGCGACAGACATCTCTATGAAATACAACCATATTACCTTTGTCGCATAGTTGATATATGCTAAGTAGATTATGCTTGAGACCATCCACTAGATAAACATCACTTATTGTGTGTGATTTAGAAATTCCAACTTTGCCCACACCAATCACTTTACCCTTCTTGTTGTACCCAAAAGTCACATTTCCTCCATTGAAAGGTTTGAGTGAAAGAAACAAATTCTCATCTCGAGTCATGTGTCTTGAGCATCCACTGTCAAGATACCATTGGTTGTTTTCTTTCATCATTACCTGCAAAAGGATTAGATACAGTTTTTGGTACCCAAGCTAAGTTGGGTCCTTTATGGTTAGTTACCCAATATACTAAATCCTTTCGTACCCAAACTTGTCTAATAGTCATATTTCTAAACCTTGGGTACTTTTGTTTAGGAGGAGTTCTAGGTCTAAGGGTCTCCCTGGGTCTCACATATCTAGTCTCATTGTGTGTAGGTTTATTTTGCTTAGGTTGACCAGGAGTTTCTGAAGTGCTAGGCTTTTTGGTGTAATCAAAAGCCATGTCGTAGAACCAACGAAAGTAATTATTCCTCTCTTCGTTAGGTTCATCTTTACGGGATTCATCATCCTTGGCTGTTATGTCAACCGTTTTAACAAATTCGGTATTTTTTCGTATATCATGTACACGTTTGACACAATTGTCTTGGATGTGACCCGTATGATCACAATAATTGCAAATCAAATATTCACGAAGATCAGCATATTTTCTTTTTCTGAAATCGTGATCAGAAGGTATTGATTTGCATTTAGAGTGATCTCTACGACTGTAGCACTCATGTCCTAAACCCATCTTCATATTATTGTTAGATTGTTCGGTTAGGAAGTCTAGGACTTTTGTGCTACCTTCCTATTTATCATGGACTTTCCTAGCATGTACAAGTAAGTCCTTTAGGGTTGTAATCTCCGCAAGACATTTCGTGTGATCTACGTCATTATCCTTCTTGAAATTGTAACGAAAGTCTTGGAACCTTTTGTTAAGAATAAATACAACATCCGAATGTTGTTTCTTAACATTGATCATGTCAGTTTTAGATTCCTTCAATTGCTTTGTGAGGGAATATATTTCTTTCTTTTTGTCTAAAATCACCGCTTCATTAGATGTGACTTTAGTCTCTAAAAGGTCTTTGGCTTTTGTAAGTTCTAAAGTTATACCTTCATTAGCAATAAATTTGGTTTGAAGGTGCTTAATATTAAGCTTTAGGTCTGAGGTTATAGCTTCATTAGCTATAACGTTAGACTCTAGTTCCTTCTTCGCAGCATTAGTAGTATCTAATGTTGTAGCTTTATCAGCTGTAACTTTAGATTTCAACTTCTTAGCTTTTGCCTTTAGAATACGATTCTCTTCAGCAATATCATGAATTTGTTATTTTATATCCTTTAGTTCCATACCCTGTTCATGACATTTGTCGAGGGATTGCTCAAAGAATTCAATTAGGGCATATTTAGATAGTTTCTTAACACGATTTTTGACTTCAAGATAACTAACCTCATCATCGTCATCTTCATCTGATTCTCCTAGAAAGCAGTAATTTGATTAAGAATCCGTGCTATCATCGTTGCTATCAGAGATCAGGTCAAGATTGACGCTGCTAAGACAATGATTTGCTACTTCGTCATCTTGAGATCCTTCATCATCTTCTGATTCAAGATCTCTCTAACACGAAGCCATCATTACTTGTTTGAACTCCTTATTTGTCTTCTCGCGTTTTGCCTTGTCTTTAATTTTCTCCCATGTGGGACAATCCTTGATCATATGATCAGATTCTCCACACTTGAAGCAACCTCTGTTGGCAAATGATGATTTAGACTCTATTTCTTTCTTATTGAAAGACTTGTTGTTGTTAGCAGAAGATTTTGCTTGCTTGTTTCAAAGAATTCTATTTTTAAAATGACGAGCAAACAATACGGTCTCATCCTCTATGTCAGAATTGACATCCTCGCTTTTCAAGGCCACATTTTTACCTCTACTCGGTTCTGCTTCATCAGCATTTAGAGTGATTTCATGGGCCATGTGGGCACCAATGAGTTCTTGATAGGATAGGTTCTCAAGATCTCTCGATTCCTCCATTGTTGTGACTTTGGCACGCCACTTTTTAGTCAGGCTCCTAAGAACCTTTCTTGTAATGTCCTCGATGTTGAATTTTCTTCCTAGATTTTTCAATTCGTTTATGATGCTTGAAAACCGTGCGGAGATACTATCCAATGACTCATTTGGCTCCATACTGAATAGCTCATATTTTTGTATTAATAGATCTATGCGGTGTTTCCTAACAATGGAAGTACCTTCATAAGCCAGTTCAAGGCCGTCCCATATTTCCTTGGCCGTTGAGCACGAAGAGAAACGATCAAATTTTGCAGTAGTCATGCCGTTTTGCAATAGGCTTATTGCTTTAGAATTCTTTTCGACCTTCTTGTAGTAAGCCTCGATGTAATCCTTTTCCTTTTTCTCATAGGTAGTGCCTTCAGTGGATGCAACAAAAATTTTATGCGGTCCATTTTGGATAATCCTCTAGCGCTCCCAATCATGACCCTTCACATAGTGAGTCATCATGTTCTTCCATAAACCATAATTCTTCCCATCTAAGACGGGACACTTGAGGTATTTGAAATCCATTTATCACG
Organism: Silene latifolia; assembly: GCF_048544455.1. Taxonomy (NCBI): domain Eukaryota; kingdom Viridiplantae; phylum Streptophyta; class Magnoliopsida; order Caryophyllales; family Caryophyllaceae; genus Silene; species Silene latifolia. The sequence continues at coordinate 91,289,231 of NC_133534.1, forward strand.
TGGAATATAAAATGATAAGATAAATAAAGATTGACAGATCAGCCTATTTGCGGTTAGGCAATCAAGAGCACGAGGCTCTGATACCAATTAAAGAGTTTATCGATCCGAATACTCAAGAGGGGGAGGGGGGTGAATTTAGGATTAAAAACTTTAGTCAACTTTTTCGACTGTAAGTATATAATTAATTATTTAAAGTTTATTGATTAAACTTTAAGTAATCAACTAATTAACGAATTAAAACAAAGCGTAAATAAAACGTAAGAGAAAGAGAGACACACGGATTTTTGAAGTGGTTCAGTTTCACAAATCGAAACCTACGTCCACTATTCTCGATTAATAAATTTAGTACCTTTCTACGGATTACAAATTTTCTTACCCAACTCGTACAACTAACCCTCGTTGTAACTCAAGTGAGTATCGCTAAATACTCGAGTGACTAACTTACGCTAATAAGAAAGCACTAATGATTCTCTAAAAGTTCACGTTAATGAACGAGTGAGAAATCAATTTAGCACTATTATCTTATAACGATAACGAAAGAACAAATGCACAAGTATATAAGACACACGACCTTTTCAAAAATAACAAAACGGTTTTGGCTTATAAAACACGATTTTTGCTTTTTAAAATAAAATCAAAATTATGCTCAAAAGTCTTACTTTCAAATGTAGCAAATAGTAGAGTATTTATAGCAAAAGAGGAAGCATGGCACTCGGTTTCCTCGAAACCCTAGAGGCCGAAATAACAGATATGTAAACAAATCATATTTTGTTATTTATTTCCTTAAAATCTTAAGATATAATAGAGAATAACTAAAAGATAATTTTATCAATTATTCTCCCATTATCTTTTCCTTAAATCTTAAGATATGATAAGATTTTCCATAACAAAAATATCCTTATCATATATAACCATATCATGCTAAATATAAAAGATATGTTAAGATAATTCTAGAGAATAAAATCTTAACAATGATCAACTTATATTTCTAAGTTCACACGAGAACAACACGGCTCACGGGCCTTGATTTTCGTGAAAACCTTAGCTTGATATTAGGTTAGATTTAGGGTTTAAGAGTATGTAATATTTGAAACCCTAATTAGTAATATGACTCAACTCATAAGCTGATTCAACATAATTACTAGTTATAAGCTCAAAATAAAACCACACTTAATATGAATATAGGGTTCCTTGTTAAATAAATACTTTTTGCTAAAACATTTAAGAGAAACACAAAAAAAATTCAAAAACAATTTGAAAACATTTTAGTCGTGTATTATGTAAACTTGACATCTCAATGTTATAGTAGAAGAGCTATAACATTGAGCTCTTATATAAGCAATGTTATAGCTGTGAGGCTATAACTTTGCTATTCTAATAAGTGCATTCTTACGTTACCATTATGAGATAATCACCTACGCTATTCTAATCTTCTTAGGAGATCTTCGAGTGTAGGCTACTTCGCCATTCAAACTTGATAAATATTTAAATGAGCTTCAACTTCTCATGAACGCTTGAATAATTCTTTAATATTCGTAAAACCTTGATCCTTAATTAAGGGCTTGATCATGATATAAACGCATCATACTTCCATCATAATTTCTTAATGCTTGCGATTAGTAAGTCCAATCTTAAAGACTAAACAAACAATTACGCGCAACGAGTATATAAAATATCAAGCACTCTTGACATCATCAAAACATAAACATATATATCTATATGGTTCAACAGTGTGCTTAATGATTGGATTTATCGCCATTTTGGCAAGCCCCACCTTGCCTTGCAAGAAGGCATCTTACCTTATGGATGTCTTGTTGTGAGTTGAAGGGGCGGAGTGAGACCCGCTAATTGTCTCACATCGGCTATATTAATAAACTAGTTTAAATAAAGGTCATAGTTTTAGTCACCTCTTTACTCGGGACGAGCAAAGGTTCGGTTTGGGGATGTTTGATGTGACTCATATTTGTGCACATTTAGTCCCTGAATTAACCTCGTTTCCATGCTTTATAGGTACTATTAGGGTCATTTCTTATCTTTAGTTCCCCATTTTGCATATTCTTTGAGGTTTTCTGTCCTTGGTAGGAGAGGATTGCTAGCCTTGCATTTATGGAGCAAAATGGAGCTAAATGGATAGCATCTAATGACCAAGGATCGAAGAGGAAACCAAGAGTAAAGGCCTAAGAAAATAAAACAAGTGAATTGGGCAATGATGAAAGATCCCCATGACCCCAAGACAGTCCCCGCGGATTGCTAGGAAGTCAAGAAATGGAGAAGGAACCCTGTCCCAGGATCCGGGTGTCCCAAGTCTCGGCTCGAGTGGCTCTTCTTACAGGACCCGAGCATTCTTCAAACAGGATGCGCGTGTCCCTGAGGGACTTGCAACCCAGCTCGCGCGTGTCCCTATGGGACTTGCAAATCGTCAACTTCTCTTAGGGTCTTAATCGTCATTTAAGCCCTTAGCAACCCTAATCCTTGTACTTAACCCTTAGTATAAATACCCTATTGTACTATCTAGATGGAGCATCTCTTAATTATCTTATAATCAAGTACTAATCTCTCTTAATTTAGTCTTAATCAAAGTTGTAATACACATTTCAATATTAATCACATCTTAATCTTTCCTTAATCTCTCAATTGTTCTTAGTTTTAGTTGGGTAATTAGAAAATTATTTGTGGTTTATTGGAGGATTGACAACCTTCCATCAATTATCAAGTTTACTTCTATTATTCTTTGCATAATTATTTGGATCATATCAAGTAGGTATACTCCCTTTTACCTTTGCTTAATTTTCTGTTAATTACATCACTTGTTCATCATGTTTTGCTTTGTTCATATGATTGACATCCTTATTAGCATGTTAAACTTGACCATGAGTAAGTAGTCTCTTAGCTAGGGTTACTTGGGAATTAGGGGAATCAATCATGGGATTAGATCTATGCTTAAATTAATATGCTTTAATTTCATAACTAAATGCTTGCTTGTTGTGATTTCAACCTATGCACATGTTATGTTTTATGAAATGCTAGACTATTAAACCTTGCATTTTTTACCCATCTCTTATCTTTTCAATGAGGCTTGTAAGATATAAGACAACTCAAGCCTTATTAGACCATGCATAGAGTAGAATAGGAAAAGACTAAGTCGACTTTTAGGTGTTGTAAAGTCTTGATCGACTCGGCTCCGGGACCTAAATCATCCTAGGAATTGTAAGATATACACTAACTCGATTCCATCACAACAATAAGTTGCTTTCTTTTATTTGAGAACATGTTTGTAAGATCTATTTCCATGAGTCCCTTATGAACACATGACACTCTAGTGCCCTTAATCAATTGTTTACAAACCCCTTTAATTGCTTTGCTTTGTTTTCCTTAATTTACATACATCTTGTTGATTAGTTTAGATTACATCTCATCTCAACCAAAATTTGTGACACCCCAAGACATAAACTACTTGCAATTGAAATCCTAAATCAATACCCGTCCCTTGGGATCGGACCTTTACTTACCACTCCACTAAAGAGTAGTTTGTAGAGTTAGAAATATTATTTTGGTTGATAGGTTTAACGACGACCATAAAAATATCTGAACCAAATACATCAAATCTAAGTAAATGAATACGGAAAGTAAATATGAATGAGAGAATTTGGATCAAAGGGAATCATACTTGTGTTTGCATTGGAAAGGGAGGAGGTCGGCCATTACTACTAGGCCATCTCGGAGTCGGACACCATTTCGTCATCATCACCATCACCAAACTCAGGGTTTTGGATTATATCATCGGGGTTGAAAGACGTGTCACCTCAACTAGTCAAGGTAACACCGCTTCTATACGGCATGTCGACGCCTCCCGAGCCAAAAGCACCCACATCACTCCTAAAGTAGGGCCAGACCGCACCAAACCATTGGGCGTCGTGCCCCTCTTATTGTTGCTCTTGCGGTGGAGGGAAAATAGGGGAGGAGAAATAGTTGGGTTGGAGATTTAAGTCCCCATAAATGATCCCTCCTTCTTCTCACTCATAGCCACCGTCGGGCCAAGTAAAGTAAGAAGGGTGATTGGCGTCATAAGACACGTATTTCCGTCTACAAAAGTGGTCGGGACTAAATCTTTTCGGTAACTTGTCGTTAGGAGCACCTAGACCAAAACACAATTTATAACTTCAAAAACAACTCTACAATTATTAAAGAGGTATTTAAAGGTCGGATCCCAAGGGACGGGAATTGAAATGAGATTTCTATTGAGACTAGTGGTGTCTTAGGGGTGTCACAATTTGGATTTATGTAGAAGGTCACTAAACTAAATAACAATGAAAGTAAATAAGCAAGTTGAATTGAAAGGGTTGTAAACAATTGATAAAAAGTACTAGGGTATCATGGGGTCATAGGGGATTCATGGGAATTGATCATACAAACATGTTCTCAAATTATAAGCAAGCAATTATTGTTGTGATGGATTGAGTTGGGTTATATCTTACAATCCTAGGAACGTTTTGGTCCCAGAGCTGAATCGATTAGATTGTACAACACCTACAAGTCGACTTAGTCTTTCCTACTCAACAACATGCATGGTCTAATGAGACTCGAGTTGGTTATTTCTTACAGGTCTCATTGAAAAGGTAGGTGATGGGTAAAAAATGCAAGGATTCATAGGCTCGCATTTCATCAAACATAACATGTGCATGAGTTGAGATTAAAACAAGTAAGCAAATAAACCATGAAAGCATATTAATTTAAGCATGAATCATTCCCCATGTTGGTTTCCCCTAATTACCCATTAACCCTAGCTATCGAACTACTCACTCATTATCATGTTGAACATGCTAGCAAGGTTGTCAATCATACCAACAAAGTGAAACATGATGAACAAATGAAAGTAATTAGCAATAATTAAAAAGGGATTAAGAGAATTATACCTACTAGTGATTCCAATAATAAAGCAAAGAATAATAGAAGTACTTGATGCTTGATTGAGAGGTTGTCAATATCCTAATAATAACCCAAATAATCTTCAATTACTCAAAATAAAGGATGAACAAAAGAGAGATTAAGGAAATAAAACTTGTATTAAAACTTGATTAATTGTTGATTACAAAACTAAAGAAAGATTTGATTGATATTAACTACTCTAAGAATTGATAAGAAGAACATACTCTTCTAATTAGACTAATGGGGTATTTATAGTGGAAATTAGGTGGATGCATTAGGGTTAACTAAGGGCTTAAATGACGATTAAGTCCCTACTTAAGGAAACGCCGGTATTTTCTGAAGGAAGGGCATCTTTCTTGAAGCTTGAAGAAACGAATTTGCGCTGTCTTGGAATCCGTGCGTCTTAGGCTCGGGACGGCCGGATTCGTGAGTCTCTGCCCGGGCGTCTTTGGGAGAAGACGGGCGTCTTCTGGATGCTGCTGCCCGGGCGTCTTGTATGGAAGACGCACGGATTATGGTGCTGGGGACGGGCGTCTTCTTGGGAAGACGGGCGGATTGTCATGCATCGTACTTTCTTCTTCTTTTCTTCCCTTTTCTTCATAAAAGCCTTGGGGATTTCCTCGGGGATGAAATGATCTTTCCTCATCATTGCCCGACTACTATAATATGTACAAAAGCCTTCTATTCTTGTCTCTCCTTGGTGCTTGGTCATTGAGTTCAATCAATTTAGTCTCATTTTGCCACGAAAATCCAAGGTTTGCACTCCTTTCCTACCAAGGACACAAAACCTTAAAGAATATGCAAAACAAAGAACTAAAGACAATAAATGACCCAAATATGCACTAAAAAGCATGGGAACACGGTTAATTCGGGGACTAAATATGCTCTAATTATGGTCACATCAAATATCCCCAAACCGAACCTTTGCTCGTCCCGAGTAAAGAGGTGACAAAGACTAGGACCATTATTTAAACTAACCTAATAACATAGCCGATATGAGACAATTAACGGGTCTCACTCCGCCCCTTCAACTCACAACAAGACAACCATGAGGTAGGATGCCTTCTTGCAAGGCAAGGTGGGTCTTGCCAAAATGGCGACACATCCAAACATTAAGCACACAAAATCAAATAATGGATGCATCTACAAAAGGAATAGCCACTTCCTCATCAAGTGGCGGAGTCATCTAAAAGAGAACAAATTTAAGAGCATATATTCCGTCACAAATACTAGTTCAACAAATCACTAAGGCTAAGAGGATGGCACTAAATCACCTCCAAATGGTGTTAAACTAGACTACTTTCGTCCTCAATTTCCAAATACTTTCGTCAAGAGCGATCGGATGGTGTGGAATGATGATCCCCATGATGCTAGTAGCATATGACATGACAAGTCTCGAGTTCTCTACAAAAGTAAAGGTCATGGATCGTCCCAAGCTCGACAAAGTGGCTTGACAAAAAGGCTTTTTGGGAATGAAATGCTCAAATCGTTATAAACAAGGGTGGATATGACTAGTATTCAAAAATTGACCTCATTCAATTTTCACATTTCAAAAATTAGAGATGGGGTTTGTCCCTTCTGTGCTAATGTCCTTTGCTTTCGCCAATCGCTTATTAGGCAACCGGTTAACCTCTAGACAATAGCTTTTCGGGGTGATAGTCACTCTGTCTCTGGGCGGTTGAATTCACAACCGTGTGGGGGCCCAATTCAATGGATCCCTCTCCAAAGGACATCGAAGTGGTACGCCTCCATCAAAACAACTAAAATTCTCAATATTTCAACATTTCATAACATTTGAGGTTTCCTTGGCAATAAAACGTTTCCACATACAAAATCTTTGAAATGAGCACTTCGAACTTATTGATAGAAAGTATTTTTGGGTTGCCATACCACAAGGTCAATCAAGGTCACCTAGACAAGTTAACCAAGTCCACATCGCATCACGGGGTTGGATAGGTGACTCACATGCAAACCCTTGACTAGGCTTTGGGTCATGGGTCGAAAGACACTAGTATGACACAATCTAGGGTGTTTTACATCCATTCAAGTAGGCGAAGTCTTAAGTTGAAAAAGTATTTGTAATGGCTTGGTTGCTCTTGTCAAAGTTCCCAATTAGGCATTTTTCAAAATATTTCATCTAAATGCAACTATATGCCATGATGCAACTATTATATACATCCTAATGCAAGTGATTCTACCAACTAATATGACAAATAAACTAAATTCAAGTCCTAAGTTCACATTGTTATACCGCATCAATCAAAATAAAGCCACATAGTCATTACATAAAGAGAAGAAAGGAGATTGGAAAGATCATACCATGCGGTCTTCAATATCCTCATGTCTCGGATGTGGCGTAGTCGATTAATGTGAACAAGGATAGAACAAACACAATATATACAATAATATACAATGACTACACTACAAAGGAAAATAACATGTTTTTGGTTTTTCAAATTTCAAATTTTTAGGGTTTTTCGAAATTTTTCAATTTTTTTTTGGATTTTTGAATAAAAGTTAGATTAGAATTCCCCATACCCACACTAATATGGGCATTGTCCTCAATTGCCAAAATAATGAGAAATTATGCAAACATGATGCATGATTTCTACACTAAATGCAAGCTACACTAATCTACACTACATAATGCATGGTTTTTGTTTATGACGGAGAGGATAATTTAGATTACCTCCCGTTGTGTATGTATGTACTTCCCCAAACCGAGTTAGACATTATTGCTAATGTCCTAAGGTTGGGTGTAGTTCATGCACACACTATGCAATGCATGAAACTAAATTTGTCATTTTGGATTTTCAAAAGGTGGGAACAATTAAATGAGAACACCTCAATGGGGCCGAGGTGTTAGTCCTTTATGGTGCTAGGACTACTACAACAATGATCAAGATTAATAAAATACAACAAAGAGAGAAGTAGACAAACCTCAAGAGGGTAGGAGCCTCCAAAGCTTGCTAATCTTCCATCATATCATCACTATCATCATCTTCCTCACTAGAAGTGGACTCATCACCACTTCCCTCTTCACTTTGTTGTTCACCTTTCTCATCATCCTCTTCTCCTTCTTCATTAGCTTCTTCATCAATGTTATCATCAACCTCTTCATCACCGACAACCTCATTATCACCCGGAAACTCACCCCTAGATGCACTCGGAAAGAAGACTTCCCTATCCGCCCAACTAGGAAAAGGACATGAAGGGTCAAGTAGTCCTTGCCTAGCTAAATGAAGGAGGGGTGGATATTGGGCTAAGTAAGCATCTTCCCGGTCCTTGAAGGCTTTCTTGTGCATCTCTTGCATAAGAAGAGTCATATAATCTTTGCTTGCTTCAACACCTTCGGGCTTGAACTCTTGGTACTTGAAAGGATAGGGTGGTGTGACAATGGAAGAGGAGGGTATTTCAATTTCACCCTTTTGTTGTCGGATAATGTATTCGGCCTCTTTTGAAAGGGGAAGGAGATAGTTGGTCCGGTGGACACTTAAACGACAAATCTTCGAAGGCAAAGTAAAAGATCTAGCCTCACTAGTGAGCCACCCATACTTAGTGTCAAGAGGGTTATGAGAGACCCACTTGTACTTGTTTATCATAGTATCAATGAGATGAGATGACCACCCTTCTTTGCCTCATACTTGCTATCCTTGTTGAAGTTAAGATCAAAGTATTTAGCCAAAAGAGTGACTAGACCTCCATTCACAATGACGGTAGTGCCTTGCTTCCCACAATCATTTAGCCATCTATCCACCAAAAGCCTTAGAGAGTTGAAAAGCTTGGTGAATTCCCTTCCAATGTTCAAGGCCGACTCAAGAAGAACAAAATCGAGTTTGGTGAAATGGTTGGTGTCTTTTCTTGCAATGATGGTGTTTCCTATGACCTTATGCCACACTCTAATGCCCGGATGGTGGACTAATAGAGCGCGACTAGCATGAAAGCTCTCGAATTTCCTTCCGGAAATCGACTCCCAAAGTGGGTCGGAGTCATATTTGCCAACATTCTTGAAATAACTCGATGAATCACTAAGACCCAAAGCTTTACCCATTTCCTCAAAGGAGATGCGCCTACTAACATTAGCTAGGCGAAACTCGTTGGTTTCCATAGTCTCAACCTTGTTAACTTTAAAAGAACTCAAAAATTCTAAGGTAAGGGAGGGGTATGTCAATTCTTTTGTTGTAAACAATTTTTCCAACCCCGTGGCTTTAAAGAAGGCTCTAGTTTGCTCAAGGACACCCAACTTATCTAAGGCATCTTCACAAATAAACTTGGTGGATAGAAATGATTTACTAGAAAACTTGGCAAAAGTGTCTATATGGGATTTGGAAATGAAAATTACCTCCGGATAATTCGAAAGTTGAGCAATTTCCGGAGTATTAGATGTTGTTGCTTCCATGGGAGGTTGTTGTTGTTGCACCTCCAAGTTTGGGCTAGCTACCACGATAGCCAATGCTTTCTTTGCTTAAAGACTCTTCTGTCTTGATGAGAGTGCCTTTGCCTTTGGTGCCTTTGCCTTTGTTGCTTTTGATGCTCTCTTTGTCTTTGCCATTGATGAATAAACCAAGAAAAGTGCGAAAGTCTTCAATTTCTAGGGTACCCAAATCGATTTAAAGATGAAAGGCTTTGCCTTTATGAATTCAAAAATTGACTCAAAGGTTGAAGATTTTGTGCTTGGTTTTGATTTTTGTTGAAAGAGGAGTGATTAATTTGTTGTTAAAAGGATGTTTTGATTTGATTTTGGTGAATGTTGTTGAGGAATCTTGTTTTTGTGATGGAGAGGATGGGGGTTTTGGAGTTATGGGGTTTATGGGTAGTGTTTTGAATGAAGGAATGAGGAAATGAATGTGGGATGGGGTTTATAATAAACCTAAAAAATTAGAAATGCAGGGGGAAGACGGGCGGCTTTCCTTCGAAACGCCCGGATTCTGTCTGGATGGGCTTCAGGAATTCTCGCCTAAAGACGGGCGGATTGCAGCAAAGACAGACGGATTTGAAAACACGGGACGGGCGTCTTTCAGAGAAGACGGGCGGATTCCTTTCCAGGGATTTTTCTTGTTTTTTCTTAGCCAAAAGACGGGCGTCTTTCCTTCAGGACGAGCGTCTTTATGAAGACGAGCGGATTCTATTACAGGACGCCCGGATTCATTAACAGTCAAAAAATTTCAAAAATTCAGCTCAGAAGGACGGGCGTCTTCTGCACAATATGCCCGGATTGCCTGAAGACGGGCGGATTCTCTTGAAACCGCTCGGATTCTACCCCTTTTACCCGGATTCAGTTCCATCCGTGTACCTTGCATATCCCTTGTCATTTTTTTATTCTCCAAAATCTCGTGATCTTCATTGTGGGGGCACTACTAAGGCATGAATAGTCTAGGCAATTGCTATCCCCACACTAATCTAAAGCACTACACATTAATTGAAATTATTAGTCCCTCCCTCACTTCTCTCAAACATGATAATTATCTTGATCAAGGCATAAAAAAATCCAAAAATGACAAAAATGCAAATTAAGAATTATAATGCGAGTTAGAGAGTTAGAGATATTTACAAATGGTGGTTTAGGGGGACTCCACCAAACTCTCATTCTTGATGAGATGTCTAGGGGGCATGTCCAAGGTGTTGTTGATGTTGCTCAACACCTTGAAAAAGTAATCAAAAGCTTGTTCATTGTCGTGATAAAGTTCTTCAATAGATCTTTGCCCTTGTTGTCGGTCTTGATCGATAGCATTACCAATGTAGGGATTGAAAATCCCTTCAAACTCATCGTCCCAAAGACCACAAACTTCATCTACTTGATCACTAAAGATCTCTTGAGTTGATAGAGATAATTCTCCCATTATCTTGTTTTTGCCAATGGTGCCATCTTCTTCATTGCTTGACTTCGGTGAACTTTGCAAGCTCTCTTTGTTACAATTCACTTGCTCTTTGAATGGAGCATCTTCAATTTTCATCTTCCATTGGAGTTCCAACTTCTTCCTATCATCCTTCCGGCTATAATGATCGATCATGAAACATGGTTCATGCAAACGGGGAGCTCTCATAGTTTTGTCAAGATTAAAGTTATACTCTCATCTCCCACTTCTAGAGTGAGCTCTCCATGTTTCACATCAATCACCGCACCCGCGGTGTGTAAGAAAGGTCTTCCTAGGATGATTGGAATGTTGGAATCTTCTTCCATATCAACAATGACAAAGTCCACCGGGATGAAAAATTTCCCAATTCGTACGGGAAGATCTTCCCATATCCCTAATGGTGTCTTCGTCGATCTATCGACCATTTGGAGTGTGATATTGGTGCATTTAAGCTCTCCCATCCCCAACCTTTTACTCACCGAGTACGGCATAACACTTACACTAGCCCCTAGATCACATAAGGCTTTGTTGATCGTGGTGTCGCCAATGGTACACGGTATTGAGAAGCTTCCCGGATCCTTGAGTTTTGGAGGTGAACTCCCTTGAAGTATTGCACTACTCACCTTAGTGAAGGCGGTAGTCTCAAGCTTCCGGATCGACTTCTTCTTTGTGAGGATGTCTTTCATGTATTTTGCATAGGCCGACACGTGATTGATTAATTCCGTGAAAGGAATTGAGACTTCCAAATTCTTCACAATTTCCATAAACTTTCCAAGTTGGTCATCAAATTTGGGCTTGGCTTGATGACTTGGAAAAGGAAGTCTAATCACAATGGGCTCCTTCTCCTTGACCTTGTCTTCATTTTTCTTTGAGATTTCTTCTTTTGATAATTCTCCATCTTTGGAGTTTTGCACAGTTTCTTCCTTATCACTAGCTTCCACAACTTCATCCTCAACTTGCTTCTTCGGTGCTTCCTACCTTGTACCACTTCTTAAGTGAATGGAACTAACCGTTTCATGTCTTTGGGGATTACTTTGAGGTGGTAATTGCCCCTTTTTTCTTTGTGAGCTTGAAGATGCTAGTTGAGTCAATTGGGTTTCCAACATTTTGGTGTGAGCTTGTTGATGGTGGTTTCCTTTGCTTGACTTTCTTTTTGCATTTGAGTGAAACATTCTTGTTGATTCTTTTGCATTAGAAGGACCGCTTTTTGAATATCAAAACCTTTGTCATTTTGTTGATTGTATGGATTTTGATTTTGGTAACCTTGGTTTTGGTTGTAAAAGGGTATTTGATTTTGATTTCTCATGGGAGGGGGGTGTATGTTGTTTGAGGGTTTTGAACATTTTGGCTTTTGTATGAGAGATTTGGATGGAATTTGGTGTTTTCATTGTAATAGTTGGGAATAAGGGGTACCACTCTTGTATGCTTGGAAAGCATTCACTTGTTCATTAGTTCCCCTACATTCACTTGGGTCATGTCCCAAAGTTCCACAATTCTCACATATCCCACTTGGGATTGATGAAGATGCCGCCATGGCATTAACATGATGCTTTAGTGATTTTGAGACTTCTTCAAGTCTAGCCATAGCTTTTTCAAACTTCAAATTGATTGTATCAATGTGAGCACTAAGTTGAGCACCCAATTGAGTAACGGAGTCCACTTCATGCTTTCCTCCTCTAGTAGCCTTGCGAGGTCTACTATATTGTGAGTTATGGACCGCCATTTCCTCAATTTTGTTCCAAGTTTGATTGTCATCAACTTCGGTGAACATTCCATTTGATCCCATGTTGAGAATGTTCCTTGAATCTTCATATAGACCGTTCCAAAATTGTTGTACCAAGAACCACTCGCTAAGTCCATGGTGAGGACATGAGCGACAAATTCCTTTGAACCGCTCCCAAGCTTCATACAAAGATTCTTCATCCCTTTGCTTAAAACCCGTAATTTGAGCGCTTAGCATGTTAGTCTTTTCCGGTGGGTAGAATTTTTTGTAGAAAGCTAGAGCCAACTTCTTCCAAGAATCAATTCCGAGAGTGGCCTTATCAAGGCCCTTCAACCATTGTTTCGCGGTGCTAATTAGAGAAAAAGGAAATAAGACCCATCGAATTTGGTCTTGAGTTACACCGGTTTGAGAAATCGCATCACAATAGTCACAAAAGGTCTCCATATGAGAATGAGGGTCTTCACTAGGCATCCCCCCAAATTGGTTCCTTTCGACCAATTGGATAAATGCGGATTTGGCAATAAAATTTCCGGTTAAATGTTGTGGTGTGGGAGTACCATTGGGTAGGTTCTCCTCTGTGGGTACGGAAGGTGATGAAAACTTAGGCATTGTGGGTTGATTTTGTGTTGTATTTTGTGTTGGGTTCTCCTCACCTTCCCTTGCAAAAGGGTTGATGAACTCAATAGTTGGTTGAATATCTACAACCTCACTAATACCTCTCAAATTTCTCCTAGCAAGTCTTCTATTGGTTGTCAAAGTTCTTTCAATTTCACGATCAAAAGGTAACAAATCACCTTGTGACCTTCTAGACATGCAAAATATCAAACAACTCGAAAACAATTAGAACAAACCTTGAGGAGTTTTACTTCCTCAATGCAAAGAAAGACACAACTAATAACAATATAAGAAAATCTAAATCAAGATATCACCGTCCCCGGCAACGGCGTCATTTTTGGTCGGGACTAAATCTTTTCGGTAACTTGTTGTTAGGAGCACCTAGACCAAAACACAATTTATAGCTTCAAAAACAACTCTACAATTTGTAAAGAGGTAAGTAAAGGTCGGATCCCAAGGGACGGGAATTGAAATGAGATTTCTATTGAGACTAGTGGTGTCTTAGGGGTGTCACAATTTGGGTTGATGTAGAAGGTCACTAAACTAAATAACAATGAAAGTAAATAAGCAAGATGAATTGAAAGGGTTGTAAACAATTGATAAAAAGCACTAGGGTATCATGGGGTCATAGGGGATTCATGGGAATTGATCATACAAACATGTTCTCAAATTATAAGCAAGCAATTATTGGTGTGATGGATTGAGTTGGGTTATATCTTACAATCCTAGGAAAGTTTGGGTCCCGGAGCCGAATCGATTAGATTGTACAACACCTACAAGTTGACTTAGTCTTTCCTACTCAACAACATGCATGGTCTAATGAGACTAGAGTTGGTTTATTTCTTACAAGTCTCATTGAAAAGGTAGGTGATGGGTAAAAAATGCAAGGATTCATAGGCTCGCATTTCATCAAACATACCATGTGCATGAGTTGAGATCAAAACAAGCAAGCAAATAAACCATGAAAGCATATTAATTTAAGCATGAATCATTCCCCATGTTGGTTTCCCCTAATTACCCATTAACCCTAGCTATGGAACTACTCACTCGTTATCATGTTGAACATGCTAGCAAGGTTGTCAATCATACCAACAAAGTGAAACATGATGAACAAATGAAAGTAATTAGCAATAATTAAAAAGGGATTAAGAGAATTATACCTACTAGTGATTCCAATAATAAAGCAAAGAATAATAGAAGTACTTGATGCTTGATTGAGAGGTTGTCAATCTCCCAATAATAACCCAAATAATCTTCAATTACCCAAAAAAAAGGATGAACAAAAGAGAGATTAAGGAAATAAAACTTGTATTAAAACTTGATTAATTGTTGATTACAAAACTAAAGAGAGATTTGATTGATATTAACTACTCTAAGAATTGATAAGAAGAACATACTCTTCTAATTAGACTAATGGGGTATTTATAGTGAAAATTAGGTGGATGCATTAGGGTTAACTAAGGGCTTAAATGACGATTAAGTCCCTACTTAAGGAACTGCCGGTATTTTCTGAAGGAAGGGCATCTTTCTTGAAGCTTGAAGAAACGAATTTGCGCTGTCTTGGAATCCATGCGTCTTAGGCTCGGGATGGCCGGATTCGTGAGTCTCTGCCCGGGCGTCTTTGGGAGAAGACGGGCGTCTTCTGGATGCTGCTGCCCGGGCGTCTTGTATAGAAGACGCACGGATTGTGGTGCTGGGGACGGGCGACTTCTTGGGAAGACGGGCGGATTGTCATGCAGCGTACTTTCTTCTTCTTTTCTTCCCTTTTCTTCATAAAATCCTTGGGGATTTCCTCGGGGATGCAAGGATCTTTCCTCATCATTGCCCGACTACTATAATATGTACAAAGGCCATCTAATGTTGTCTCTCCTTGGTGCTTGGTCATTGAATTCAATCAATTTAGTCTCATTTTGCCATGAAAATGGAAGGTTTGCACTCCTTTCCTACCAAGGACACAAAACCTCAAAGAATATGAAAAACAAAGAACTGAAGACAATAAATGACCTAAATATGCACTAAAAAGCATGGGAACAAGGCTAATTCGGGGACTAAATATGCTCTAATTATGGTCACATCAAAAAGTCGTCGTAGACGGGGAATTGACCGACTCCTTGATCATAATAAATCCGCTCAAGCTTCTTGTTGATCATTTTGAAGGAAATGTAGATCTATATACATATTTAACATACTCATATATGTCTAATTAATTTGTCATAAATTAAAACGGATCTTATGCATGCAAACATTAATAAAAGAGAAGAGAAATAATCTCCTTACATTGAAGTATTTCGGCTATTAGGGCACAAAAGAGATCACCTTTCTCTTTTGTTCTTGAGCTTATTCCAATGGAAGAACAAAGATCTAAGAGTAAGATCTCTCCCTATGCTTTATACCCAAGGCTTTCTCTTAATCTAATTAATATTATTAGAGCTAGTATAATATTAATCTTAGTGAAAAATTGAACCAAAAATCTTTGGTTATACTCCTAAAACCGGGTAGGAGAGGAAGTGAGAAGGAAGGTAATTTTTATCTCTCTAAAATTATATTATGAAAAGTGAATGAATAAAATTATTACACTACAATACATATTGTGAATAATAATTAAAATAAGCAAAAGAACTCCTTGTTCTTCTCTAGGTAGAACCGGGTAGGAGGAGAGGTTAAGGCCAATGCATGCACAATTTGTTCTTCACAAGAAAGTGTAGGGTGCATGGCTAGAATTAGGTTAATCATCATTATGTTCACCACTAATTAAACAACCACAATATTTGTTTAAACCTCCTCCTATTTTAAGCACAAATGATAATATGGGATCCATATTATTTTTGTCAATTGTCAATATGTCACATGTCACATGTCACATAAATTTGTTATGTATTTTTAACATATTAAAAATCAACGTATTAATAAAAATACGTCACATACAAAAATCGACTTAGTAATTTCATAATTACTTGTGCCAAAATTTTTACCAATTTATAAATCGTATTTACAAAAATTCATTCAACTTTGATTGTTTCTTTAAACAATAATTTCATCCGAGTAATGAAACAATTCGATTACTCAGACCGTATCTCATTTAATCTCATTTCAATATGATACGTAAATTTTACTTCCAAAATCGTCCGTCAATTTTTCAAGTAATTTAATTAACTCGTAACACTATACGATTAATTAAATGATCAATTAAGAGTATTGCCCTATAGGTATGACCTAGGGGGTCAAGTGATCACCACCGTCACACGACAGTAATGTCAAACTCTAGTCGGCCAATCATTACCGATATATGTTGACCGAGTTGTGATAACAATATTACTTCCCAATTGTATTCTTAAAATGAGATTTAATAATGATACTTAAATCATGTGATCGCACTATTGTTGAGGACACATTTCCCAACAATCTCCCACTTGTCCTCGACAAGTGTGCGTCACCAATTCTCTTGTCCTATTACTATCTCCCACTCAATGCAAGGTGTCTTTCGGTCGTACTTGCAAGTGATCATATCGAGAGTGGTTTCCTCGATCCGGAGAATAAGCGATTGACCGGATTTATCCACACTTTGGATACCTTCCGAGCGTGGCCACGCATTTCCGATTCATTACTCCTCGAGTGGCCCCGAGATATTGTTATAACCCCGACTAGGGGTGGACAATTCCTATCGCACTCATTCCCTTCGACTAGCCACGACCATCATAACCCAAAATATGCCCATTTGACCCCATTTACGAAGGTCGTAGTAACACAAATCAAAGTTAATGAAATCGTGCCATCTTAGGCGAATAGTCTTTAGTCAAAAGAATCGACTCATTTGAATACTATAGTAGCTCTCGCCACGACCAGGCTATATAAATTTGCCAGAACTCTATAAGCGGTCATTAGGCCCGACAAAATGTTCCTAACAGTCTGCCTATGTGATCGACTAGTCATCTCACATGACTGTATGGCACTTGAACTTGCCATCAATCGCCTCACACTCTAGTCACTTCGAGACGTCACCTCATATAAGTAACTATGGGCAAAACAATGTTAATCCATGTTCACTTTAACGAGGTTCAATTGTCTCTACAACCCGTTTGGATGTAACAAAGTATAAATTAAGGATAAAAGACAAATGCGATTATGAACATGAACAAAAACAACACTTTTATTTCATTTCAAAATCTAACAGAAATTTGGTACACGTTTAAGTCCCATGGACGTAACATGCCCATCATGCTTAGCCTGCGATAAAGGCTTGGTGAGCGGATCGGCTATGTTGTCATCCGTCCCAACCTTACAAATCGCAATTTCCTTTCTTTCAATGAAATCTCTTATTACATGATATTTTCTAAGTACATGTCTAGATCTATTACTAGACTTCGGCTCCTTAGCTTGGAAGATCGTCCCACTATTATCACAATAGAGAGTGATGGGATCATCGGCGGTAGGTACTACTTTTAGACCTTCCGTGAATTGCTTGATCCACATAGCTTCCTTGGCAGCCTCTGATGCTGCAATGTACTCAGCCTCCGTTGTTGAATCCATGATTCTGACTTCCTTGAAGCTTCTCTCCACTTACGGCACCACCATTGAGCATGAAAACAAAACCAGCTTGTGATTTCATGTCATCTCTATCTGTTTGAAAACTTGAGTCCGTGTATCCTGTAACACGCAACTCAGTGTCTCCTCCAAACACAAGGATAGAGTCCTTAGTTCTTCTCAAGTACTTAAGGATGTTCTTGACAACAATCCAGTGACTCTCACCTGGATTTCCTTGATATCTACTCGTCATGCTCAAGGCATACGAGACATCAGGACGTGTGCATATCATGGCATACATGATTGATCCAACAGCGGAAGCGTAAGGGATCAACTTCATGCGTTCAACATCATGGGGTTCGGAGGGACATTGAGTCCTGCTCAATATCGTTCCGGTTACCATAGGTACCAAACCCCTTTTGGATTTGTCCATGCTGAATCGTCGAAGAATCTTATCAACATAAGACTCTTGACTTAGTGCCAATATCCTCTTGGGTCTATCTCTATAGATCCGGATACCTAATATGCGTTGTGCCTCTCCTAAATCCTTCATTTGGAAGTGGTTACCTAACCACTTCTTAACAGAAGACAACATTGGAATATCATTTCCAATGAGTAGTATGTCATCGACATACAAGATTAGGAACACAACATTGCTCCCACTAAATTTCATGTATAAACATGGTTCCTCAACATTTCGAGTGAAACCATTTTCTTTTATAACATGATTGAATCGATGATTCCAACTTCTAGATGCTTGCTTAAGACCATAAATGGATCTCTTAAGCTTGCACACTTTGTTAGGATTTTTAGAATCAACAAAACCTTCGGGTTGTATCATGTACACCTCCTCTTCTAAATGCCCATTTAGAAAAGCGGTTTTGACATCCATTTGCCAAATTTCATAATCATGAAATGCGGCGATCGCTAACAAAATCCGTATGGATCTTAGCATGCTAGCTCGGGGCGAAGGTCTCATCATAATGGAGACCTTGGACTTGGGTAAATCCTTTTGCCACTAGCCTAGCTTTGTAGACATCGTCATGTCCTTCTATGCCATTTTTGACTTTGAATATCCATTTGCATTGGAGGGTCTTGCCCCTTTAGGCAAATCTACCAAGTCCCAAACTTGGTTTTCAAGCATAGAATCCATTTCGGATTTCATGGCTTCAAGCCATAAGGTGGAATTAGGACTAGAGATTGCGGCCTTGTAGGTGGCGGGCTCGTCACTTTCCATAAGTAACACATCGAGTGTTCCATCTTCTTCGATAAGTCCCACATATCGATCGGGATGGCGAATTACTCGGCCCGTCCTTCTTAGTGGAGGAGGTACAACCGCGTTAGACGACGAAGGAACATCTTCTTGCGTCTCTATCTCGGTTTGTGGCTCTTGAACTTCGTCAAGTTCAAAATTTCTCCCACTCTGTCTCTTAGAAATGAATTCTCTTTCTAAAAAGACAGCCTCGCAAGACACAAACACTTTATGATCTTGAGGTTTATAGAAGTAATATCCTCGAGAGGTCGAGGGGTAACCTACAAAGGTGCATTTTTCGGATCTTGGGGCAAGCTTGTTGTCGTTCTTAGTTTTGACGTAAGCATCACATCCCCAAATCTTCATATAGGAAATATTTGGGATCTTACCCGTCCACATCTCACATGGAGTCTTTTCGGTGGACTTTGTGGGACTATTGTTCAAAGATCGAATTGCGGTTTGAATCGCAAATCCCCAAAACGAGTTCGGCAACTCGGTTTGACTCATCATGGATCGAACCATATCAAGTAGGGTTCGATTTCTCCTTTCGGCAACACCATTGAGTTGTGGTGTTCCGGGTGGAGAAAGTTGTGATATAATACCACGACTTTTCAAGTGTGAATCAAATTCAAGACTAAGGTATTCACCACCACGATCGGATCGTAGTGCCTTAATCCTTTTGTTCAATTGGTTTTCTACTTCGTTTTGAAATTCCTTGAATTTCTCAAACGCTTCACTTTTATGTTTCATTAAATAGACATGCCCATGTCTACTTAAGTCATCGGTGA
The DNA here is from genome assembly GCF_048544455.1 of Silene latifolia. Taxonomy (NCBI): domain Eukaryota; kingdom Viridiplantae; phylum Streptophyta; class Magnoliopsida; order Caryophyllales; family Caryophyllaceae; genus Silene; species Silene latifolia. The sequence goes on from NC_133534.1 coordinate 91,308,911, forward strand.
AGGTTATAAAGTAGTCATAATTACCACGAGCGGTGATACTCATTGGTCCACATACATCGGTGTGTATGAGTCCCAATAGCTCACTAGCTCGTGTCCCTTTACCACTAAAAGGATTACGAGTCATTTTGCCAAGTAGGCAATATTCGCATGTACCAAATGATTGATAATCAAATGGTTTAATCACATTAGTCGAAATTAATCTTTTGATGCGATTCTCGTTTATATGACCTAATCGACAATGCCAAATGAACGCTTCACTTGGGTCACTTGTTTTGAGTTTCTTTGATTGTATGTTATAAATATCATTTGTTGGATTTGAGGTCTCTAAAATGTAAATGCCATTAATGGAAGAAGCTTGGCCAATAACCAAATCATTCCTAGAAATAGAGCAACGATTGTTCTTAATGACAAAACAAAAACCGTCCATGTCTAGCATGGCGATTGAGATAATGTTTTTAGAGAGCGTAGGAACATAAAAACAATTATGCAAATACAACTCAAAACCGTTTGGCAAAGCTAGAACATAAGTTCCTTTGGATTCGGCCGCTACCCGAGCTCCATTTCCAAGTCGAAGATCCACATCTCCCTTGCTAAGCTTCTCCACATCTCTTAAACCCTGTAAATGATTACAAAGGTGAGAACCACAACCGGTATCTAGTACCCATGTCGTAGTGGAAGTATAATTTATATCAATAACATAAATTTCTTTAGGAATTGTACCTTTTGGAGTAATGAGTCCTTCCCTTATATTTCGCAAATACATAGGGCAATTCCTAAGCCAATGTCCCATGCCATAGCAATAATGGCACTCATCATTAACTTGCTTGAAGTTTTTGATTTTCTTTCCTTTCTTCTTGAACCTCTTGCCCTTTGTAGCAAGAACTTGATTGCTAGAGCTCCCACTAGCTTTGGCATCTTTGTCTTCCAGAGACAAAGACCCTATAGCTTGCATGAGGTAGTCTTCCTGAGACGGACTCACACGAGGTCTAGTAGTAGTGGGTGGTTTAGAAGTGGTGATGAAATTAAGGTTTCCATCCGAACCCATTCCGAAATGAAGTTCTCTAGTTGTATCGAAATTGTTGTTGGAGCAAACGTCGTCAAGAACATGGTGATATGACTCAATAGTAATGGGTGCGGTAGCATTTGATGGATTCATTGCACTACAAATATGGAGGAAAGGAAATATTAACATTTGTCCTTTTAAATCATACTTGCAAATTTAACAAGATATGATCATTCATATAGTGACCTCTACCCAACTATAATAAATGATTCCAAGACCCAAATTCATATCGACTTAGGTACGGTAGGGCCGATTCATCCTTTATCAATATAACTCGGTGGATTAACGTTTAATCGATTCTACTTTTAGAACTCTTGGTCGATAATATTACATTAACATTTATCTTTAGCCCAAAACACATTCGACAAGGGCACGGTAGGGCCGATACATCCCTTATCAAAAACTTTTGTTGAGTTCAATCCAAATTTCGAATAAATGTGTCCATGATCCAAATCCATATCAACTTGGGCACGGTAGGGCCGATACATCCCTTATCAACATGAATTCGGTGGATTTAACATTCATCACCCACTTCCCCTACGTAACAAGGTTTGTACCCGGTAGGGCCGAGTGCACTCCCTCGCGAAATAGGTTTTCATGGTTTCTACTATTTGGTAAGGCTATATCTCAATTAATTGTTTTAGCGAGAGGTCATGTCAATTTATTATCTATCACGTTTTAAGTGAACTAAAGCGGTGAACTACGATAATTCTAATTGACACGGTCGATAAACTCGATAAAATAAGATGCATGTTTTAGTTACGGCGATTTAGCGATGCATGTAACATAAAATAAAATGCAAGCATAAAGATAAATAAATCCTAGTATGGCCTTTCCTAAAATAGAAAAACTATTAATCTATTACATATTCGGAAACCAACTCCATTGGTCCCTTGAACTTCGGTTGTGGCACGCATCTTGAGGTAACACCGTCTTTATGTATCGCCATTCTTGAAGAAATCCGTCTTTAGGAACTCCGGAATGAATAAAATTACATAATAAATTACATAATTTCCTATTATACATTTGTAACTAAAATAAAATAAATCTATTAAATATTACAAAACGGTGATACGAGATCACAATAAAAATTACAACCGAATCGATATTCCCATACATTTCGGGAAATACCAATTAAAATCTAAGGCCATACTAAGTAAAATTACATAATTCAAAATTACATAAATTAAAAATATGACAATCATAAATAAAAATGCAGCATTATAATATGTATGAACATGCTCAATTTTTTATGCTAAATCGCCTTTAAATTGCCAATATCGTATATTACTCGGTTTTTACGGATTTGCGTGATTTCAACATTTTATAATCACAAAAATGCATAAACTCATATTTATGCATAAGTTAATTACCCTAACCTCTTAGGACTCAAAATATAGTCTTCACTAATAATTTGACCATAATTAACTTTTATTTACAAAATTGTTCATAAATGGACAAAAATTACAAAAATAAGCTATTAAACTTCAAATAAATCCAAAAATTTCAAATAAACTCAAAATTTGAAATTTAAATTCATGAACATTCTGGAAAAAATCCCATGACACTCATAATGTTCAAAATCTTAGGTTAAAAATTTCGAAATTTTTCCGGAAAAACAATGTTGCGGTTTATCGATATTTAATAAAATAATCATTAAAACATGGAAAAATTATTTTCATTAACTTTTCAATTTTAGATCTGAAAAATATGATAAAATGCAACATTAAACGTTTTTCCTAAGTCATAGAATATGTTTTATTAATTTTCAACTAATAATGTCACTATTTATGCCATTTTTCTTCAAAAATTCATAAATCATGCTAAAAGACTTCTTTATAGCCAATTATTTTACACACATCTTGTAAAATTTCATGTGACAACATATAAATTTTCTATGACCAGATTCGAAATTTAACTCATATTAACCTATTTTTCTCTTAAATCCGAATTTAATAATGAAAAATTCATTTTTCGAGCATAACAAGTGCAAAAATTATGAAAATTTACAGGTTATCTCAAAATAATATATGTAACAACATATCCAAAAACCAAGTGAAAATTCGAAGTATAGCTAATTTTCGACCAAAAATGACATTTTTACTCATAAAATCACATTTAAATGTCATTATTATTAAATATGAACAATAAAAATCCGAAAAATTAACCAAAAATCCTAAAACACTTTAGGACCAGAAATATTAACATGCATGTAATTATTTCGTGATATATCATAATAACACAAATTTTACAAGTTTTATTTTGTTATTCATATAACTCGGAAAAACTTTTAACCAATTTGCATGCAAACAACCGTGGCTCTGATACCAATTGAAGGAAATGTAGATCTATATACATATTTAACATACTCATATATGTCTAATTAATTTGTCATAAATTAAAACGGATCTTATGCATGCAAACATTAATAAAAGAGAAGAGAAATAATCTCCTTACATTGAAGTATTTCGGCTATTAGGGCACAAAAGAGATCACCTTTCTCTTTTGTTCTTGAGCTTATTCCAATGGAAGAACAAAGATCTAAGAGTAAGATCTCTCCCTATGCTTTATACCCAAGGCTTTCTCTTAATCTAATTAATATTATTAGAGCTAGTATAATATTAATCTTAGTGAAAAATTGAACCAAAAATCTTTGGTTATACTCCTAAAACCGGGTAGGAGAGGAAGTGAGAAGGAAGGTAATTTTTATCTCTCTAAAATTATATTATGAAAAGTGAATGAATAAAATTATTACACTACAATACATATTGTGAATAATAATTAAAATAAGCAAAAGAACTCCTTGTTCTTCTCTAGGTAGAAATAGGGTAGGAGGAGAGGTTAAGGCCAATGCATGCACAATTTGTTCTTCACAAGAAAGTGTAGGGTGCATGGCTAGAATTAGGTTAATCATCATTATGTTCACCACTAATTAAACAACCACAATATTTGTTTAAACCTCCTCCTATTTTCGGCACAAATGATAATATGGGATCCATATTATTTTTGTCAATTGTCAATATGTCACATGTCACATGTCACATAAATTTGTTATGTATTTTTAACATATTAAAAATCAACGTATTAATAAAAATACGTCACATACAAAAATCGACTTAGTAATTTCATAATTACTTGTGCCAAAATTTTTACCAATTTATAAATCGTATTTACAAAAATTCATTCAACTTTGATTGTTTCTTTAAACAATAATTTCATCCGAGTAATGAAACAATTCGATTACTCAGACCGTATCTCATTTAATCTCATTTCAATATGATACGTAAATTTTACTTCCAAAATCGTCCGTCAATTTTTCAAGTAATTTAATTAACTCGTAACACTATACGATTAATTAAATGATCAATTAAGAGTATTGCCCTATAGGTATGACCTAGGGGGTCAACTGATCACCACCGTCACACGACAGTAATGTCAAACTCTAGTCAGCCAATCATTACCGATATATGTTGACCAGTTGACAGTAACAATATTACTTCCCAATTGTATTCTTAAAATGAGATTTAATAATGATACTTAAATCATGTGATCGCACTATTGTTGAGGACACATTTCCCAACACATTTCTCGCTCACTTGCCGCCTAAGCCGCATTTATATTCATGTTGTCCTTCCATTCAACAAGGGATGGGTGTATAGGCTGGTGTTGGGTTTGGCTTGATGACCCCTCATCTTGTTGGAAGGTCTAAGGTGGGGGTTGAGGCATGGTGTATCGGAGAGTGGATAGTGTCTCCCCACGGCAGTCTCTCCCATAGATAATTGGGGGGTTCCCGGGAGGTTCGGAATTGTCCACCTCCGCTTCAAATTCAAGGAGGTAGGAAGCCTCTCCGGGTTTGATTTTTATCTTTTGGGTGTTTAGGAGCGGGATGGAATTCCGCTTGTTGATTTGCCAATATTTAACCCCGTCAATTGGGTTTGTTTGGAACCATTCGAGGTTCTTTGCCATGTAGTCCTTGGTAAGGTAGATCTCCCCGGTCACAAAATTCATGGTGGATGAGTCCACCGGACAGTCAAGACACCTAGCGATACGAGTGATAATTCCATCCACATGGAGGGGTACCTTTTGCCCCGGGGAATTATAAAGCTTGGCAAGATGAAGAGCCAAGTGATGAGATATGTTGATACGGTATTTAGCAGGTTGGGTTATCAAATAAGAGCCAAGAATTTCGAGCTCATTGGCTCTAATTGCCCAAGGTTCATCTCGGGCGAAAATAGTACATCCCATAAACCGAAACCAAGCTCTCATTGCAGCGTAGTGGCAAGATGTTTCGGGCCTCTTAACCCCGACATTTTCCTCTAGACCGGAAATGGTGGTCCATACCTGTGAATAATGGAGCCACTCGGGTACCTTATGCGAAGACGCGTCCTCTAGACCGAACATCCTACCAAGTCGGGAAAGGGAGATAGAATGGTCCCTATTTATAAGACGTAAATGAGTCGCCTCCACATTACTGATGTTCTTAGGCTTATCAATCCTCAAACTACTCAAAACTTCCCATGTAAGACGACGGTAAGTCCGTTCTGCAATGTTATACATTCCTTCATTCGCACATCGGCAAATAAAGACTCGGTTTCCTTGTCTAGTCCTAAACTCCGCATAGAAGGGCGGCAAATCCACCTAGTCGGGGTTAGGGGTGATTTTTAAAGATAAAAAACTTACCTTTTTGAGTTTGTGAAACAAACTCGACATCGGGAAAATCCGGGTCCGGGTTGGTGTCGGAAGCCGTCCGAGCCACGAGGTTGGCTTGAGCACGACCCAAATCACCCCTTGTTCGCTTTGAAGCCATTGTTGATGGAGATGGTGAAGGTAGGAAGGTTTTTTGTTGAGATTGGATGGTGTTAGAAGGAGGTATTAGGGAAGAAGGAGAAGAGGATTTGAAGGAGTGAAGGAGAAAGAAGAAAAGAAATGGGGTGTGTCGTGCGTTTTTAATTCAGATGCAGGGCTCCCTGCCGGTCCAGAGACCGGTTGCCGGTCACCCAGTAGGGGATCCTTTAATGAATTTCAAAATTTTTATTTCTTTCCAAATTAGAAAAGTCTCGCTACCGGTATGGGCACCGGTAGCTGGTAAACCGATAGAGACTCCCTTCCTTCTTCAGTTTGTCCTTGTTTTTCTTCAAAAACAGTGCTCTCTGAGCCGGTTGACGGGCTACCGGCAAAGAGCTCAAGCTCTTTCCTTTTATTTTTTTTTTGGTGAAATGTGAGATTGTATTATATCAAAGAATCAAAGAATACAAGGAGGAGAGTCTAGACGACTTTTACAGTGAAAAGGGCATTAAATTCCTATGTTTCTCATCCAAAAAATAGCATTTTGGTCACTATTCCCGCCTAGCTTAAATTTAAGCCTCTTGGCAACCATATCCTTAATTCGTTTAGCAACATGCTCCGGTCTTAAGATCATTGCATTCACACGTGCATTATTTCTTTGCATCCAAACATTGTAATAGACTGCATTCAGGACCACAGCCAGGACTCTCCATTGCAGGTGCTTTTTATTTCCATTGATAAGGCTATTGAGAGTAGGGAAAGTCGTGCCCATCCAACTCTCCACTTCAGTGCTGACCCTGCAACTGTATTCACAGGCCAAGAACAGATGTTCAGTTGTCTCAATTTCTCTGTGACACAGATAGCACAGGTCATCATCACAGCAACCCCATTTAAACAGTTTTCCTTTGAAATTCATTCCATCATTCATGATAAGCCAGGTGAGAATGAAATGCTTAGGAATATTCCAGTTGTTCCAAACAATGATAGACCAGCTTTGAACAGGTTTGGATGCTATGAGCCAATCATACCCACTTCTGATGGTATACCCTTTTCGTAATAGTTGTCCAGATAGCATTGTCATACCCATTCTTTAGAGCTTCCTTCACTTTGCAGACACTCTTTCCTTTTATTCATGATATGCCAGTGATTGGTTGTCCCTACCAGTGAGCCGGCTTTTGGCCTACAGGTAGGGTTCTCTCCTTCTTTCAGATTTAGCCTGTTTCATTAATACGGTTGCTCCCAACCGGTGGCTGGCCTACCGGCATGCACCGCTCCTTCACTTCATCTCATCAATTTTCTTTGAAAGTGAAAAGTGCTCGCTGCCGGTTGGGGCACCGGCTGCCGGCCCACCAGTAGGGGGCACTTTTTCTTTGATTTCCCAAGTTTCACATGTCCATAAATCCTCAAAGTGAAAAGGGCTCGCTACCGGTTGGGGCAAAGGCTGCCGTTATGCCAGCATAGAGCCTTATAGCTTGCAATTTCACATCTTTTCATTCATTAGAAAAGAGACTTCTTCACTTGACCATTGGGTCGTGTTTTCCACTTTGAAAACCGTTCATCATGTTGGGATATTGGTCAAGTGAAGGTTATGCTTGTGTTCCTCATTGAGACACCGCTCCACACTCATGTGATGAACCATCACGCCATCTAAATTGCACAAACTATGATGAGCCCAAATTCTCCAGAGTCGAACTAAATGCATGCTTTCTACAAGTGGTGGTTCTTGTGGAACTCCACCAAACCAAATGTGATGAAAAGCTTGCTAATCCAACTCTCCCTCGGGGAGGGGATCCCCGAGGTAGAGTAATTCTATAGCGCCCTTGTTGTCTACTTGATAGTAGCGCATGATTCTTTGGCCGTTGACCTTGAAGGTTCCCCCATCCTCACTCCAAAAGTCAAAACCACCATAGGGAGATATGTCCGTTACTTTGAAAGGTCCCGACCACCTAGATCGAAGCTTGCCCGTGAACACTTTGTAACACCCCCACATACCAAGGTGCCTTACCAAGACCACCCTAGCAAGAGAGATTGTTACAGTCTCGGTTTCCCGAGGCTAGTATATCAAAAGTAACCATTCCAAAACATTTATTAAAGTATAAAGAGTTAACGATTACATGTTCCAAAATCAAAACTAAAACAAAAGTTCACTAGTACTCAAAACAACTGAAACTAAACAGCTAATCTCGTGACAGCGGAAGCTAGACTCGAAGTGATGACTCCCCATCTCGTCACCAAGGCTAAAGACCATCATCACCTGTCACAATCTGCTCACCATCCCCGAATGGATCACCATAAATTTTACAAAACAACAACGGGGTCAGTTAACTGCATAATCAAAATAAGACAAGGCATGATAAAGATAAACAGCTGTTCACAATCCACCTCCTACTCCCAATCACATCTCATAAATGACTACACACTAAAGTGTCTAGCCCTCCTAGTGGAGGACAGCAGCCTTGCCCACCTAAGCCCTCGCTCATCAACGAGCGATAACCCTATTCATTAATGTGAATATCTTCTCCTGTGATGGGTTCCACAGAGGGCGAAATTAGGGCGTGAAGCCACTCCCGCAAGTGACACCACTCAGCCGAGGACGCACCTCGCGAACATTATCAACCATCTCAACACCAACACCAACTCCAATTCAACAACAGCAATTAATCACAATATCAATCATACAAACAATTACAACACATATCTTAAATCAATTAAACAGTAAACCGAGTAGGGAAACCCTACCTTAGCACAAATCAGACACGAGGCAATCAAGCAAGCTAAAACGGCTCTTGTACGAAGTCTCCACCTAACAATAATCTTACAATTGAATCACAAACATGCACAACAACCCCTTTCCCCCAAATCATAAGACTAGGGCAAAACCCTAAAATATAAATGACAAAACTCATAGAACTAGAGGTTTACCAACACAATCGACGTGAATGAAGGATGAACAAGACTCACAAAAGATCCACGAACTTGAGAGAGATTTGGAGATGATTAGAGTTACGTTGAAAGTTTAGGTTGTTGGAGCTTGTATCCTCCAGAGTTAGTGTGATAACATATATAAATCTCTTATAGGTTCACAAGGGTATACTTAGTATTTTATCATTTGATTAACGTTTACTTAATAACGGTTGGCTTTCTAGAAGTTTGACGTTATTATCATACTGATGCAAGTGATCAACTGGTCCCTAAAAGTCACACCTAAAGGATGTGTTTGAGAGATGTGATTGTATGAAAATATGATCACATTGATGCCTTATATGACTAAAAGGTTAGTCCATGTATTTGACTAAAAGGTTAGTCGATGTGATGATGAGACGATTATTTAATACAATTAAATAATACCAGCTGAGACGAATTAATCGTTAAATTCGTAAATTGAATATAAACTGTTATATTTAATTAATGTATATAATGTTAGCTTAAACGAATTAAGATGTTAATTCGTAATTAAACGTAACCAGTTATATTTAATTAGCGAATTATAAATTTGTTATATTTATAGTTAATGTATATATTATGCGAAATTGTCATAATAAAATGTTGACAGACCGGTATTAATAAATCGACTACAAATTGTTGTGTATAGACTTATTAATACATGTCGACATAAATTGACAATTAAGATAATTAATACACATTTATACATTTAGAAAACCAACCTAAAATAAGAAGATATTTTTCTCCTTATTTTTGGTGGTTGGTGGAAAAAAACCAAAATAAGAGAAAAAGGGAAGAATAATATCTTCCCCTAATCATCTCATTTTACACGGTTTTAAGTAGGGCAAGAGGAAGATTATTTTTCTCTCATTCTTTTGACCTAATTTTCTCTCATCACAAAACACAAAACCCTAAAAATAATTATCAATTTTGGGGATCTCATTCTAGCAAATTGAGAGGCATTTCTCAAAGCATTTTGGGTGCAACGATTAGAAGAATATCGATTTCGATATTGTTCTTAGGCCAAATTGCTAGGACCAAAGGTTAATTCTAAATCACTATTCTTTTGTTTATGTAATTTCATTCATGACTAGCAATTTCATATTTATACTTTCGTTATAATCCGAAATTCTTGATGAAGTATACCGATATTTCCCACAAGTGGTATCAGAGCATAGGCCACGAAATTATTTTATATGATTTTCATAAATGAATTTAAATTAAAATTTGAAGAAAAAAAAAACCTTTCGGCCGTGGAAAATTTTTTTTGCCGAGAGGGTTTCTGTTTTTTTTTTCTTTGTTTTTGATGCATTGTTCCATTTTGATTTATTCATATTATTGTTTTAATAGGTTAAGATGATAATATGATAATTTTGTAGATGTTTTGATTTAATAAGAATTAAATTAAAATGTAAATGGAAATTATTTTTAATTGTTGATGATTTGTTTTTGCTATATAGTTTTGGCATACAAGTTAATTTAATCATGTTCAAATCAATTGTGATGAATCAAATATCCGGATAATCGATTTAATCATGATTTAGATATTCATTTTAAGAGGTTAAATTGAATCATCTAGTTTGAATATATGTTTAAATTAAAAAGATGATTATGCCAATCTTGTTATAATAGCAACTTTAAACAATTGTTCATAACAAATGAGTTGTTTTAAAAAAAAAAAAAAAGTTTTTTTCCTTTTTTGGGCAGAAATGCCTCAAGCATTAGAAGAAAAAAAAAATCTTTTTTTCGGTTTTAGGGCAGAAATGCCGCAACCGTTAGAAAACAAAAATGGTTTTTTTTTCGTTTTTATGGAAATGCCGAGAGAAAAAAAAAAGTTTTGTTTGTTGCATTTTCGATTTGCCGAGAGCGTTAATAAAAAGAATTGTTTATTTTTGGCCAATAATCTTTATTCATTATTTATAATGTATAATTGTTTGTTGTGAAAAGGTTCACAAATTTGAGATACCCAAATTATTTTAAAGAAGTTTAAAATAATGTTAGATTATTTCATATTATAGGTTAATGTGAATTAAGATTGAAATTATTGCGAGTAATTGAGGAATTGTCACATAATTTGATCATTTAAATAGGTGGTTTGGATAAATTACTCTACATAATTAAGGAATTATGTCTTGAATGATTAATTTGTAGTTGATGCATTTTTATTTAGTTGAATGTTTTGTGAACGGTTTATTTACGTATTTTTGCAATCGGTTGTAATTTGTAATACCTAGTTTTAATGTAATTTTGAGATCTCGTATCTCCTTTTGGTTTTCTTTAAGTATTATGGTTTTGAAATTAGAATGTAAATAGGTTTATTTTGTAATTTATTAATTTTATTTTTGAGAAGACTAAAGATGGAGATTGGATTTCTCACTCCCGCTACATGGACCAAGATGGAACAGCAAGACAAGCTTCTCGGGTCCAAGGATGGATTCCAAAGTTGTATTAATGTTCATTTTGGTAGATAGGCCACACTAGGACTTTATTTTTGTTTTACGTTTTTCCATTCTTATTGCTTTTCATTGCATGATAGTTAGTGCATCATATTCCGCCTAAACCAAACCACCTACTAAAATGCATGAAAATTGACTCATATAGTTTGGATGTTAGTTTTCATAGACATACAGATGTCACACAATTTTAAGCCATCACCTTAGTTTATTCATTCTCGCATGCTAGATATTAGTTCACTTAAAATGAATTAAAATAAAGTTGATGGGATCTTCCTCTAAAACTGAAATTGAGACTAGTCTTTATAAGGCCAAACAACTATGAATCCCTTCTTCGTCGGTAGGCATATAGGACCTTACTCTCCATATGACCCCTTCTACGTTGGGTAAGTAGTTTGTGTTGACTTAGTTTACCTCAACATTATCATCCGAAGAGTTTCTCGAGATTATGATGGACTATAGATAGAATTTACAGAAATTTATCGACCAAGAATTCTAAAAGTAGAATTAGCCAAACGGTTGGCTTATCAATTTACAGATAATTGAGTCTTGGGATCATTTATATAACTCTTGAGGGAGGTCAATTATATAAATGCTTGAGTCTTCGCGTTATAACAGTATTGCATTAGACTTAAATCATAACGATGAGTATGCTTACTATATTTTTCTTCTTTTCGCAGTGTAAAATTCATTTTATATTGATAATACTGCTTACAACAAATGGCTGGAAATAACGAAATCCTTATGCCAAGTGCCACACTTGGACGCGAGTCCTGGCTAAAAGCTTTCATGGACCACATGAATCAGTTCACACGACTGAAAATGACGGGTCCAAATTTGCGGACTGGGAGGCATCATTAAGGAATGCTACCATTGCTGACGGTAAGCTCAAGTACTTAACTTAGCCAATACCGCCAAACCCAGGCCCCAATGCAAGAGCTAACGAGTCAATTGCTTATAGTGACTTCGTTATGGAAGCGGGTGCGATAAAGAACGTACTCATTTTTGCAATGGAAACCAATTTGCAAAGACGCTTCATTGCCCAAGGTGCAAACAAGATTTTCACCACGCTCACTAATGAGTTCTCAAAAGCACCGAGAATCGTTACTTATGAGCATACCTGTCGCTTCTTTGATGCAAAACTCCAGAAGGGCCAACCGGTTAGCCCACACATTCTTAACATGATTGAGAATGTCGAGAAGCTGGAGGCATTTGATTGCAAAATCAGTGAGAGCATAGTCATTGAACGTATGCTTCATTCACTTCATGATGGTTTTGCCCTTTTCAGGGCAAATTACTACATGAATGACATGAAGAAAAGTCCTCATGAGCTACACTCACTTCTCGTACAGACCGATAAGGATATGAAATTGAGTGGGAGCATGAAGCAAGATTTTCTAATAATTTCCAATAAGAATAAGGGTAAGGGCAAGGCTCACGGCGACCTAACTGTAGGAAAGCAAAAGTTTAGAAAGTCAGGAAACGGTAAGAGTGGGCCTGGTGAGACTAGTGGCTCACAAGGCAAGGCAAAGAGCAAGGACGGTAACGTTGAGTGCCACCATTGTCACAAGACTGGGCATTGGAGGAGGAACTGTCCCGTGTACCGTGAGGATATAAAAGCAGGCCGCGTCACTCCTGTTGGTATGTCATCTTATATTCATATGATTGATATTAACCATGCAAGTTTCGGAACTTGGGTACTTGATACTGGTTGTGGTTCTCATCTGTGTAATCATTTGCAGGGCCTAAAAAACATCAAACCCCTCGCAAAGGGTGATGTGGACCTGAGAGTTGGGAATGGAGCACGAGTTGCTGCAGTCTCAATGGGAACATATGTAATCCAGCTCCCTAGTGGTTTTGATTTATATTTATATAACTGTTACTATGTACCCAGTTTATCTAAGAACATTATTTCTATTTCCGTACTTGATAAAGAAGGTTTTTCATTTTCAATAAAGGACAATAGCTGTATTTTCTCTTTTATTGAAATGGTTTATGGCAAAGCAGTTTCCATGAATGGAATTTACATCTTCGATCAAACCACGGATATATTACATGTGAATAATAAGAAATTAAAGGTTGGTGACAAAGATCAAACTTATCTATGGCATTGTCGAAAGGGACACATAAATGAAAGACATGTAAAGAAACTCATCGAGAATGGGACTATCCCCACTTTTGATTTTTCTTCATTTGGCACGTGTGAATCATGTATCATCGGAAAAATGACTCGAATTTCCTTCAAAGGTGTTGGAATGCGCGCTAATGACCTATTAGGACTCATACATACTGATGTATGTGGACCTATGTCAATCACCGCAAGACATGGTTATAGATATTTTATCACTTTCACGGATGATTTGAGTAGATACGGATATGTCTTCTTAATGAAGCATAAAAGTGAGTCCTTTGGAAAATTCAAGGAATACCAGAATAAGGTTGAGAACCAACTGGGTAGAAAGGTTAAAGCACTCCGTTCAGATCGGGGTGGAGAATATCTTTCAAATGAGTTTGATCAACACCTTAAAGACTGTTGAATTGTTTTAAAGTTAACTCCACCTGGAACATCTCAATTAAATGGTGTGTCCGAACGGAGAAATCGAACACTACTTGATATGGTTCGATCCATGATGAGTCACACGGTAGTACCTGATTCATTATGGGGTTTTGCTCTTTTGTTAGCTGCTCTTATACTTAACCGAAGTCCGTCTAAAGCTTTTGACAAGACTCCATATGAAATTTGGAAGGGAACGGTCCCTAACTTGTCCTTTATTCGGGTTTGGGGCTGCGAGGCTTATGTCAAGTGGAGACACGAGGATAAGCTCGGCCCGCGATCGGTCAAGACATACTTTATTGGTAATCCAAAAGGAATGTTTGGTCATTATTTCTATTCGCCTACCGAACATCGAGGTTTTGTTGCGGCTAGTGCGAAGTTCTTAGAGAAAGAATTTCTCGAGAACAAGTCAAGTAATAGAACCTTCGAGCTGTCGGAGATTCAAGAACCAACAACCGAGGAACAGATGGAGGAAGTTGTTCCTTCAACTGATGATACGGTTAATATTCCTCAGGAACCTAGGAGGTCGGGTAGAGTCTCTAATCCTCCAGACAGATACATTGGTATGGTCGAGGAAAATGACTTTTTTCTCCTAGAGAGTAATGAACCCGCTACCTATAAAGATGTCATGGCCTGTTGTGACTCAAAGCTATGGCTTGAAGCCATGCAATCCGAGATGGACTCCATGTATTAGAATAACGTATGGGATCTTGTTGATTTACCTAACAAGGTAAGACCTCTTCAGTGCAAATGGCTTTACAAAATAAAGCATTCTGTAAACGGGCAACCAGATACCTATAAAGCACGACTAGTGGCAAAAGGTTTCACTCAAGTGCACGGATTGCAATATTATGAAATTTTTGCACCCGTAGTCATGTTGCGTTCCATTCGGATAATCTTAGTGATTGCCGCTTTTCATGACTATGAAATTTGGCAGATGGATGTGAAAACCGCCTTCTTAAACGGTTATTTGGAGGAGGAGTTGTACATGGTACAACCCGAAGGTTTTATAGATCCTGAAAATCCTAAGAAAGTGTGCAAGCTTAAGCGTTCCATTTATGGACTTAAGCAAGCTTCTCGGAGTTGGAATCATCGTTTCGACCAGGTGATAAAAGAGTATGGTTTCACTCGATCGGTTGAGGAACCATGCTTATATATCAAGTCGAGTGGGAGCAATATTGTTTTCTTGATATTGTATGTCGATGATATACTCTTGATTGGGAATGACATTCCTCTCTTATCTTCGGTAAAAGGATGGTTGAAGAACCATTTCCAGATGAAAGATATGGGTGAGGCACAACGCATATTGGGAATCCGTATCTATCGAGATAGATCACGACGGATGTTATCACTGAGTCAGGAGTCTTATTTAGATAAGATTCTTGAAAGGTTCAGCATGACCAACTCCAAGAAGGGGAACCTTCCAATGATTTACGGGATGCATTTGAGCAAGTCTCAGTCACCCACGACACCTGAAGGGGTTGAACGCATGAGTCGCATTCCTTATGCATCAGCCATAGGATCGATCATATATGCCATGATATGCACACGTCCAGACGTGGCATATGCATTGAGTATGACGAGTCGGTACCAACGCAATCCAGGTGAAACACACTGGGTGGTTGTGTAACACCCCGGCCCAAACCGGGTCGGGAGCGGTTACTTATGATAGCTCACCAGGCTGTGTACATGGCCCACAGATCAACACGGGTCCTTTATAGCGCATTTTGTCCTCACTCATGCGCATCCCGGAAACCTTCCCAGGAGGTCACCCATCCTAAGACTACTCTCGGCCAAGCACGCTTAACTGTGGAGTTCTTTCGCATGGATGACCATAAAAGAAAGTGCACTTTGTTGATATGAGTAGTACTTCCAACCCCTTTAAGCACTAGTCATTTAAGCCTATCAATGGACCTCTTCAATTAACGTGGGGTGTTACAATCACCCCCACTTGAAGAACGCAACGTCCTCGTTGCGCCTGGGAGCATAACCGCTAACCCAGAATCCTCCCCCGCTAGGTGTGTGATTACAATGGAGCGTATAACCACTGCCTCCAGGAGCGTATAACAACTGCCTCCGATCACCACACGGTCGCAGGTTTGCTCTGATACCACTTGTAACACCCCGGCCCAAACCGGGTCGGGAGCGGTTACTTATGATAGCTCACCAGGCTGTGTACATGGCCCACAGATCAACACGGGTCCTTTATAGCGCATTTTGTCCTCACTCATGCGCATCCCGGAAACCTTCCCAGGAGGTCACCCATCCTAAGACTACTCTCAGCCAAGCACGCTTAACTGTGGAGTTCTTTCGCATGGATGACCATAAAAGAAAGTGCACTTTGTTGATATGAGTAGTACTTGCAATCCCTATAAGCACTAGTCATTTAAGCCTATCAATGGGCCTCTTCAATTAACGTGGGGTGTTACAGGTTGTTTAAAACATCATTAAGTACGTACGAAGGATTAAGGATTCGGTATTAAATTATGGAGGAGATACTAAGCTATACGCAATCGGTTACGCAGATGCTAGCTTCCAAATGGATCGAGATGATTCGAAATCTCAGTCTGGATTCGTCTTTACTCTTAATGGTGCTACGGTCAGCTGGAAGAGTTCCAAGCAGGACGTTGTAGCAGATTCTACTACTGAATCCGAGTACTATGCCGCTTCAGAAGCAGCAAAGGAAGCTATATGGATGCATCAATTCTTACAAGGACTAACCATAGTTCCTAGTTCGAATGACCCAATCACTATCTATTGTGACAATAGAGGTGCCATATTCCAGGCTAAGTAGCCTAAGTCTATAAACAAGTCTAGACATGTACATCGGAAGGCTCACCTGATCCGTGATTACGCGGAGCAAGAGGAGATAGTGATTGACAAGATTGCCTTGGATGACAACATCGCGGACCCTCTCACTAAAACATTGTCATATGATAAGCATGAAGGGCACGTTATTTCCATGGGAATTAAACGTGTTCCTGAGTTGTACTAGTTGATTACGGATTCGATACATTATCTTTTTCATATGCTATTTATAACTTCATCGTTATATTTCATATTTTGTTTTTCATGTGGATTGTACGACAACATTGAACGCCACAAAGTGAACTGAATTACATTATATTTGTTTCGGTCCGTAATCGCCTACATGAGCTGATAACTCTGGCTATTATTGTGTGAAGTTGATTGATGGTGGGTTCAACGAGCCATAAGTCAAACAGTTGGCTGATCGATCACAGATGCGAGTTATAACGATACCTTGTAGGACAAATTGTGACAACGTAATGAAGTCCTAAATGTTTAAAAACATTCGG
Organism: Silene latifolia; assembly: GCF_048544455.1. Taxonomy (NCBI): domain Eukaryota; kingdom Viridiplantae; phylum Streptophyta; class Magnoliopsida; order Caryophyllales; family Caryophyllaceae; genus Silene; species Silene latifolia. Next base: position 91,326,026 of record NC_133534.1, read on the forward strand.
TGCCAGGTCGTGGAATAGACGTCCATTGTGTTCCTAGAGTCGATTCTTTTGACTATCGACTGTCTCTTGAGATTAAGGCAATTTTTGGGTGACTTTGGTTTCTTTCTCATGGTCGACCGTAACAGGAGGCTAAGCATATTTTCACTGGGTCATTTCATACTGTGCTTATATCTGCAGGATTCGAGTTGAAGAAAATATCCAACCTTTATCAGGTTTAGTTATTTCTCAGGGCCACTCGAGGAGTTGTAACTGAAATGCATGGCCATGCTCGAATGATGATTCGTTTATCAGTTCAGTTACTCTCTAGTCGGGAAAACCACTCTTGATATTGATCACTTGTAAAATACGACCTTTGTGAATACGGATTTTGCAAATTGTTTTACATTGAGTGGGAGAAATTTTAGGATATGAGAATCGGTTATCGCACATACACTTGTGAGGACAAGTGGGAGTTTGTTGGAGCTTGTGTCCTCCACAGTTAGTGTGATAACATATATAAATCTCTTATAGGTTCACAAGGGTATACATAGTATTTTATCAGTTGATTAACGTTTACTTAATAACGGTTGGCTTGCTAGAAGTTTGACGTTATTATCATAATGATGGTGGTGATCAACTGGTCCCTAAAAGTCACACCTAAAGGATGTGTTTGAGAGATGTGATTGTATGAAAATATGATCACATTGATGCCTTATATGACTAAAAGGTTAGTCCATGTATTTGACTAAAAGGTTAGTCGATGTGATGATGAGAAGATTATTTAATACAATTAAATAATACCAGCTGAGATGAATTAATTGTTAAATTCGTAAATTGATTATAAACTGTTATATTTAAATAATGTATATAATGTTAGCTTAAACGAATTAAGATGTTAATTCGTAATTAAACGTAACCAGTTATATTTAATTAGCGAATTATAAATTTGTTATATTTATAGTTAATGTATATATTATGCGAAATTGTCATAATAAAATGTTGACAGACCGGTATTAATAAATCGACTACAAACTATTGTGTATAGACTTATTAATACATGTCGACATAAATTGACAATTAAGATAATTAATACACATTTACACATTTAGAAAAAAAACCTAAAATTAGATGATATTTTTCTCCTTATTTTTGGTGGTTGGTGGAAAAAACCGAAATAAGAGAAAAAGAGAAGAATAATATCTTCCCCTAATCATCTCATTTTACACGGTTTGAAGTAGGGCAAGAGGGAGATTATTTTTCTCTCATTCTTTTGACCTAATTTTCTCTCATCACATAACACAAAACCCTAAAAATAATTATCAATTTTTGGGGATCTCATTCTAGCAGATTGAGAGGCATTTCTCAAAGCATTTTGGGTGCAACAATTAGGAGAATATCGATTTCGATATTGTTCTTAGGCCAAATTGCTAGGACCAAAGGTTAATTCTAAATCTCTGTTCTTTTGTTTATGTAATTTCATTTATGACTAGCAATTTCATATTTATAATTTCGTTATAATCCGAAATTCGTGATGAAGTATACCGATATTTCCCACATAGGTTTTGGTGAAAGTGGTTAAGAAACTGTAAATCTCGTTTATATAACTCTAATTCTCTCTAAATCAAACCGCGGAAATAAACATCGACAGACCGGATACTCGATCGAGTATAGAGTATACTCGGCCGAGTATCCCCTACTCGGTCGAGTACTCCAATTCTCGGCCGAGTATTCCTAGACAGTAGCCTGACCAGAAATACACGATGCACTTACTCAGCCTAGTAAGCCATATTCGGCCGAGTAACAGGACTTAGAAAGACGTAGTATTACAGTCTTCCCTCCTTAAAAATGAACTTCGTCCTCGAAGTTCAAACCCAACCTTTAAAACATGAACACCTAACACTAACCCTGCGAACCATGCTTACTTCCACAACACGGCTCACGATATCGTCTCAACTACGGTATAGCCTCTCGATACAAACTCCATACTACTATCGAATACCAACAACATAAGTGTTGTCAACTCTGTCTTACTTCCATAATGCTCACTAGAAAACTCAATACCAAGACATTGCACCAAACAAGATTAACCACCAAAACGGAATGTTACATTCTACCACCCTTCAAACAAATTTCGTCCTCGAAGTTTACTCATACACATAAACATCATCACCCAACCCATCAACACTATCGAAGTTTACTCACACTCATAAACATCGTACTACTACAAGCACTGCCATTACCTGTAATAAGATCAACCACAACACAAATCCATCCTTTATTCTACAACAACACTCAAACTTCCGTTTATACTACAACATGTACAACCATCAAACCCTCTTTTTCGCATCCTACTCCTCTTAAGATAAATGTCACGTCCTCGTAACTCACTAATACTAGATCCTTAGCTATATTTTCTCATTATCCTCATCACCACCGCATGTCAACGATAACCACCTATAGCCTCAACACCTACCTACATCCATTCCTACATCCAAGGCTCTCTTGCTCTAGCCGTTCTCATACCTCAATTCATTCGGCACACCACCTAACCTATACCACGAAATCCTTAGCATAACCATTACCGCAAACGACATACTTCTTTATACCTGCACTTATCACCACAATCATAACTCGCGATCCACAATTGTTACACACACTCATACTAGATCCTCAAGTTCTCCTGTTTATTACCATAAGACTCATCCATAACTTAACATAACACTAGTCCACAATAAAGATTACGAACCATGTGCCGCTTCCAGCTCAGCGCACACACATTCCACAAAACTCTTGCCATAACTATGTCAACAAATGCCTCATATAAAACAAGACCGAAAGTACTCTAACAACCTCTCACAACTGTGTCCCATTAACATAATATCACTATATCATGACAACAACGACAACATAAGCAACTTTCTTCCATATCATATTCTACCCTCACTCCAAAGACGAAACTGGTAAGAAACATTAATAAACAAAACCACAATCTATATACCCAGGCTGACATTAACGGGGAACGATAGTAAACAAACAACAATCTATATAGCTGATATATATTTTCGAAAGTTCGTCTCATCAGTATCCCGCCTACTCCACCACAACCGGTGACGGCATTGCAACACCGCCACCAACAGCCGCACCGCAGCGCGATAATACTCGTATCACAACACGAAGTACCGTGCCCGGATCACCACCCGAGGCACAACAACCACATCAATAGTCATCGCAACTTACACAATCCCGTAGACACTGACTCAGTACAACTTCCATGACTAGAAGACTTCCTTAAAACTGCTTCACTAGATCACAACGCAACATATTACAGATATCATACATACACATACAAGTATAACTAGCATTCCGGATCACCCAAATTACCACTTTTTGAATATTATCCTATTAGGTTACCGTACACAACATATGACACGGAACACTCATATAACGAATTATAACTATCACACCATACCATTACTCGTGAGATGAGAACCTCACACAAATATTTACACATATCATGGACCCATAATCAAATCTAACTAGCCAATCCTGATCACGTAAGTTACCACTTGATAATGAATATCTCTCATCTGAACTTAACTGAGATGCTCTTCATAACATATCCTCCCATACACACAATGATCACCGCCCAGCGAACGTAACCATAGTGTCATAAGTACCCAACTACTAGAAAAAACCTTATATATCCACATCTTATACTCCCTCACAACCATACATACCAATCAGGCCTCCACTAAATAAACCTCTTTAGAACGGCTAACTTCCTATTAACATCATCCTTAGCCACTAGTGACAACACTATGACAACACCATCTTTTATATAACTACTCTCTTACCATCACCTCTAAATATAACGACTCATTTCCTCTCTTTGGTTATCATCCCAAATAAGGAACATCAAGTCCATCAACAAAATTTACCTCAACATTCTTTCCAATTCAATCCTTAATCATATCGTGACCTAACTCTCCACCAAAATCTCATATCGTGCAAACACTCTACCAGCTTCTTACTCCCTTAATACCTCGAAACTTGCGGCTAACATGTCGTCCTGAACTCCTATATAACCATTAACTCACACCCTCTCATGATGCTATCGTACATTTCTATAATTCCATAATTTCATGTTCCATAACTTTGGTCAACGTTCTCGCAGCTTACTTTCATCCTTCTATAATTCATCTCCTTCCTTCGTCTACCTAACTCTTTAGTAATCCGGTTACCTTCTTGTTGCTTCACATCTCAAATTCCATTAATTCTTATCAATATTTTCTTATTCTTTCTTATCCCTGATCCTCTCCCATCATACTACTCACTCAGACTTGTCACCATCAAGTCCACACAACTAACGGTTACTCTTCAATTAGTTGTATCTCCCTTTCATATCCCTAGAAAACCAAAAAAATCCATCTCATACCGTTAATTGCCTAATGAATTACACTCTAGGCTCACTGATACCGTCGTTTAGTACCAAAAATAATATTTATAATTCCGAGCTAAACTAACAGAAGCTAGTGGTAGCACGAGTCGAACCACAGGGAGGAAGGGAATTTTAGTTGTTCTATATTTCAGTCCAGAAGTAACAAGTAAGGGGGGGTTTGAGTTGAATTGGTCTAATACTAATGGCAATGAAATTAAAAGTAAACTAAAGAAACTGGATTAAATCAAATATAAAAGAAATGCTAAGACGGTCGGTTCACTATAGCTGCGATGGCGCATAATCCTAGGTAAGTCTGAAATAAAGTCGGGTAGATGGGTAAATAACAAGTCCTCGCGGTCCAAGTTAACCAGTAGCTCCTTTCGGCCTATGCTACTAGCCCCTAAGTCTCACTAATGCTAGCTCTCGCACTGAAAAGTGATTCTTAAAGCCTAAATTACCTGTCTTTCGATCTTAGCAATTTAGTTGTTCTAATTCATTAATTATTTCCCTCCCCTATCTCGCGATCTTAATGGGTTGGTCAATACTAAGCATTTAACAAATAGCCTCTCGGTCTCGTTGTCAAAAATTGCAATTAATAAATTAAAAACGGTGCTAATCATACACGCGTCAGTCGATCGACCGCTATAGGCAGTTGATCGACCAACTAGAACAGTCGATCGACCAGAGAAGCCAGTCGATCGACCAATGCCCTAATTCAGGTCGCCTAATTCTACGCCATCTACACTATAGGTCCCCTACATCCTAGCACAATGAATTTAGCTACTCATGCTAGGAATAACAACAACAATAAAATTTACTAATAAAACGGAAGAATTCATGCTTGACATAATTAAACAAACAAATAACATAAAACGATAGTTTTGGCTTCGGGAAACTAATCTATCAATTCTAGCTACAAACGAAATAAAGATGAACTGAATTTAAAGAACTTAGTTTACCGAATGAAAGGCAGGAAGAAACTGAAGCACGAACGGAAATTGTATTGAATGATTATTATTATTATGCCCTAAAACAAACTTGATAAGGAACCCTAAAATTTGATGATAAAAGACTGATAAAAACTGAATGAATAAATCTGAAACCTAAGCTACGTTATATAGGTATACAACGTAGTTCTTATTTCCTAAAACCTAATTACCATGGGCTTCTAAATTCTCATTCTATTAATTCACGCATCAGCTCGTGGAGTGGTCGATCGACCACTAGACCCAGTCGATCGACCAAGTGTAGCTGAACAGTAGCTTCTGATACCCGCGGTCTGGTCGATCGACCAAAAGTACCGATCGATCGACCAAGGATCTTTGTCAAGAATGCATTCTGACGAATTCTGCAGCGCGCGCCGATCTTAAAACAGCTGCCATTTCTTCGTTACTTGGTCAAATCAGGCGTTCTTTGCGGCGTTGGAAAGCTAAGAGGATAAGATTTCACCTCCAATTGGAATCACTCGATTATCTGCTCTAGAACTCGAGATATAGCCATCTGAAGCAGCCTGCAATGTCGTGAGGTGCTTCTTTGCTTGTTAAACTCGTACGCACCCATGCTTTTGCTATCTTTAGGCCTTGAAACGCATTCTAAACTTCAAGTCCGAGTCAAATATTCATGTCCTTCCTAAGCTTAGCTTCCAGGGTCAAGATTTGGTTCATTTTCTACTCGTTTCCGCAATAATCTGCATTATTACATAAAAATACGAGAGTAGACAGAAATGGGGAAAATAGTAGAATAAACTACATATAATAGACATAAAATGCGTGGAAATAAAGATGTAAAACATCATATTATAGACACGCATCAAACTTCCCCAAACCAAACCTTTGCTTGTCCCCAAGCAAACTAAATGCAAAACTAAATCTAGATAGAAAGGAGCAAAATAGGGACAAACTGAAAATCGTCTACTTAAACCAATTTAATGCATATGAATCAACTACTAATAGCTCAATGTCACGCAAACGAATTTATGCATATTTCGAAAAGATATTGAACATTTGACCCTGCAAGACTTTCAAGATTGGACTCTCCCGGGTCACGGTTCTCTCAACAAGGCAAATGGTAAGCAAATATATATGTGTAAGAGAGAAGGAAATAAGAGTCGCTCACCTAAACTCAACCAACATGATCATGCATGCAATATAGTATGATAAGTAATTCTAGCTACCGTGCACATACATTCCAACCGTTCAGGGTCCATCACATGCCAAATACTTGCAAAGATATGGATAAGTGAGGCTATGGGTAAGAAGGGGCAAAACGATATGGGAATGAGAGCGAAATAGCCAAGCTAGCATCCTAACAAACCGAATAAATACATCCACTTATAACTCAATGAAATAAGCTCAAATGCCTTAATGAATTAGGCAAACACTTCACTAATCCAAACTCAATACTCCTCATAGAATATAAATCGCAACATAGGAGTCAAATAACTCAATTTCTTTCTTTTTTTTTCTTCTTCTTCTTTCTTTGCCGTTTCTTTTTCTTCTGTTTTCTTTTTTCTTTTTTTCTTTTTTTTTTTCGTCTTCTTTCTTTTTTCTGCAGACTATTTTTTCAATATTTTTTCATTTTTCTTTTTCTTTTCTCCTTCATTCATCACCAACTTCATAGAGTGCAAATCGAGCCAAAATTGATACAATACAACGAATACCACTAAAACTACTAAACTAGCTCAGCAAAGGGTAGGCTAAGTTTATGGATTGTAGCTAAAGGGTCAACTGGCAATTTTTGGCTAATGTGAAGCTAATGGGTAAAATGAATAAAAGGGATTTTCGCAAGCATTCTCCAAACATGCAATACCAACCACTAACCCGAATGTATGCAGGCAAAAAGAAATTAAATGTCATACTTGTGCAAATTAATGTTACACGATATGCAGGGAGTAACTACTCACAATCCTAAATGAAACTGGTCATGAATGACACCAGTTTATAAAGCTCTAATTCCTTAGAAAGTTTTGTAGTTTGCCAAAATTTCAAGTCAAGTCTAATTGTTCAACAAATTTTGAAACGAAATTCGAGATACTGCAAAAACTTTTGCTAAAGATGTGATAAAATGCAGGGTTTAAGAAAATGACAACTATCAGCAATGAATACTCCAATCTGACTCAACCTAATATGCAAAATTAGACGTGATATTTTTGATTTTTTTCAATTTTTTCAATTTTTTGGGATTTTCTGTATATATAGGGGAAAATAAACAACAATGCAGGACAAAAATGTAAACGTGTAACTGAAATGCAATAAAAACAATGCAAATGCAACGCAAAACCCTTCCCCAAACCAAATCACACAATGTCCCCATTGTGCGAAATCATGTATAAAGAAGCAAAAGGAAATGGGATTTTGCGATAAATGACTAAATAAGACATGAAAAGGAACTCGGAAACTCACAAGATTTTAAGCGCAAAAGGAAACCTCCCCAAACCAGCGTGAGCTAAGAGATTTCAGTAGCCAGCAGTGCTACCATAAAGGACCTGAAAAGACAGAAAATACCGCGCATAAAACGAGAAAACAAAATTGGGACGGTAAAATTATATGCTAAAATGAAGAAACGGAAGAAAACAGGAATTAAGCGGAGAATAAAGTGGAGAAAAGACTCCTCGATTCCAAACCGACCAAACACAACGGGGGAATGATCGATAACAGTACAAGAAAGCGAAAGTGGTCGATCGACCACATCACCCGATCGATCGACCACATAGGCCCGATCGATCAAAAAACCCTTCTTTGTAACTTCTGATTTCTTCAAATTAGCTCAATAACTTGAGCTAATATGGTTTATAAACCTGCAAAAGCACATAATAACGCGCCCAAAAATTGCGCACAACCCAAAGTAATAGTTTAAAGCATAAATAAATCCTAAGCAAACTTATAAAAGCGAAGTCTCGCGCAAACCAAAAACAGTAAAAAGTCTTAAATGAGATAAATTGTCTTAAAAACTCAAGCATTAAATTATTTATCCGTGAAAATTGCGGGATAACTCCGACCATGGCCTTTGGCTAGATGCAGTCGCCTCAGCAATACTAATCTCAGTAGATGGAGACCACCCATCTCCGTCATCTAGGTAACTAAATGGATTGTCATCAGCTCTAGCCCTCCATGCTCTAGTATCGTCCGGCTCATCGAACTCCAGATCATACTCCATGCCTCGCTCTGACTTCTTCAAAGCTGGAAAATCAGGTGGCTCTTTCTTCCCCAAACCAGCTCCTGAAATAGTCAAAGCAGCAAAATCTTCCTCCGTCTTGCTCCCAATCTGGGGCGGAGGTGTTAGAGCAGAAATAAGGGTAGGAATAAAAAATGGGACATCATCAATATGCAGTCGATAGTGTACCTCATCCTCCGATTTCTGGAGCCGCTCAGGAAATGGAGGCTTTATCGACAACTTGGCCCGCTCTTCTACTTCCTTCCTTGAAACATCCTTTGAATTAAGGACCTTGTCCTTATCAACACGTGGAAGCGACTTCATGGCTCGCTCTATGAACGACCCGTCAATAACTCGGGCCGAAGTATCACGTAAATCGACAATATCGGACTTGTCCATGTTCAAAACCTTCGTCAGGTCATCATTAGCTGTCGAATTTTGCAAATCAAATGACGGTTTTGCGTTCTGCTCAGGTATACTGGTCGGTCGACCAGTGGTGTTGGTCGATCGACCATGAGCACTGGAAACGTGATCTCTTTCTGCATCAGAAATTTTAACAAGCTTCTCCATATTTCCCGAATCCTTTCCTTGCTGATTAGCAGCTAAGATTGCTATTTGGCTTTCAATTTTCACCATATGGGCCATAAGAGCTTGGACTGCCGTTCTCAATTTTGCAATCTCATTGGTGCCATGAACCGAAGCATTCTGCTCTGAATTTTCTTGCTTCAATTGTGCCACCTCAAGCTTTTCAGATTGAGCATTAACAGAAGCCTCAAGTGCCGCAACAATACTTTCTTTCCGCGACTGTCCACTCTCCAGCTTGTCAGATTTTGCATTCTGAGCTTCAAATTGTGCTACAATTCTGGAGACGTTTGACATCTTGGTGGGATAATCAAAGGTACTCAAGCCTTCCCTTTGATGTTCTCCTTCCAAAATCCTGCTTAGATAGGACCTGAAAGACCTATAAAAACAAAACTAAAGGAAAAAGATGAGAACTGCCTCAAGGAATAAATCCCTTGAGGCTAAAGACAGACTAAAATAAAAACAACTAAAACTAGCGCTACCTCCCCGGCAACGGCGCCAAAATTTGATACCGTCGTTTAGTACCAAAAATAATATTTATAATTCCGAGCTAAACTAACAGAAGCTAGTGGTAGCACGAGTCGAACCACAGGGAGGAAGGGAATTTTAGTTGTTCTATATTTCAGTCCAGAAGTAACAAGTAAGGGGGGGTTTGAGTTGAATTGGTCAAATACTAATGGCAATGAAATTAAAAGTAAACTAAAGAAACTGGATTAAATCAAATATAAAAGAAATGCTAAGACGGTCGGTTCACTATAGCTGCGATGGCGCATAATCCTAGGTAAGTCTGAAATAAAGTCGGGTAGATGGGTAAATAACAAGTCCTCGCGGTCCAAGTTAACCAGTAGCGCCTCTCAGCCTATGCTACTGGTCCCTAGGTCTCACTAATACTAGCTCTCGCACTGAAAAGTGATTCTTAAAGCCTAAATTACCTGTCTTTCGATCTTAGCAATTTAGTTGTTCTAATTCATTAATTATTTCCCTCCCCTATCTCGCGATCTTAATGGGTTGGTCAATACTAAGCATTTGACAAATAGCCTCTCGGTCTCGTTGTCAAAAATTGCAATTAATAAATTAAAAACGGTGTTAATCATACACGCGTCAGTCGATCGACCGCTATAGGCAGTCGATCGACCAACTAGAACAGTCGATCGACCAGAGAAGCCAGTCGATCGACCAATGCCCTAATTCAGGTCGCCTAATTCTACGCCATCTACACTATAGGTCCCCTACATCCTAGCACAATGAATTTAGCTACTCATGCTAGGAATAACAACAACAATAAAATTTACTAATAAAACGGAAGAATTCATGCTTGACATAATTAAACAAACAAATAACATAAAACGATAGTTTTGGCTTCGGGAAACTAATCTATCAATTCTAGCTACAAACGAAATAAAGATGAACTGAATTTAAAGAACTTAGTTTACCGAATGAAAGGCAGGAAGAAATCAAGCACGAACGGAAATTGTATTGAATGATTATTATTATTATGCCCTAAAACAAACTTGATAAGGAACCCTAAAATTTGATGATAAAAGACTGATAAAAACTGAATGAATAAATCTGAAACCTAAGCTACGTTATATAGGTATACAACGTAGTTCTTATTTCCTAAAACCTAATTACCATGGGCTTCTAAATTCTCATTCTATTAATTCACGCATCAGCTCGTGGAGTGGTCGATCGACCACTAGACCCAGTCGATCGACCAAGTGTAGCTGAACAGTAGCTTCTGATACCCGCGGTCTGGTCGATCGACCAAAAGTACCAGTCGATCGACCAAGGATCTTTGTCTGAAGAATGCATTCTCGACGAATTCTGCAGCGCGCACCGATCTTAAAACAGCTGCCATTTCTTCGTTACTTGGTCAAATCAGGCGTTCTTTGCGGCGTTGGAAAGCTAAGAGGATAAGATTTCACCTCCAATTGGAATCACTCGATTATCTGCTCTAGAACTCGAGATATAGCCATCTGAAGCAGCCTGCAATGTCGTGAGGTGCTTCTTTGCTTGTTAAACTCGTACGCACCCATGCTTTTGCTATCTTTAGGCCTTGAAACGCATTCTAAACTTCAAGTCCGAGTAAAATTCATGTCCTTCCTAAGCTTAGCTTCCAGGGTCAAGATTTGGTTCATTTTCTACTCGTTTCCGCAATAATCTGCATTATTACATAAAAATACGAGAGTAGACAGAAATGGGGAAAATAGTAGAATAAACTACATATAATAGACATAAAATGCGTGGAAATAAAGATGTAAAACATCATATTATAGACACGCATCAAACTTCCCCAAACCAAACCTTTGCTTGTCCCCAAGCAAACTAAATGCAAAACTAAATCTAGATAGAAAGGAGCAAAATAGGGACAAACTGAAAATCGTCTACTTAAACCAATTTAATGCATATGAATCAACTACTAATAGCTCAATGTCACGCAAACGAATTTATGCATATTTCGAAAAGATGTTGAACATTTGACCCTGCAAGACTTTCAAGATTGGACTCTCCCGGGTCACGGTTCTCTCAACAAGGCAAATGGTAAGAAAATATATATGTGTAAGAGAGAAGGAAATAAGAGTCGCTCACCTAAACTCAACCAACATGATCATGCATGCAATATAGTATGATAAGTAATTCTAGCTACCGTGCACATACATTCCAACCGTTCAGGGTCCATCACATGCCGAATACTTGCAAAGATATGGATAAGTGAGGCTATGGGTAAGAAGGGGCAAAACGATATGGGAATGAGAGCGAAATAGCCAAGCTAGCATCCTAACAAACCGAATAAATACATCCACTTATAACTCAATGAAATAAGCTCAAATGCCTTAATGAATTAGGCAAACACTTCACTAATCCAAACTCAATACTCCTCATAGAATATAAATCGCAACATAGGAGTCAAATAACTCAATTTCTTTCTTTTTTTTTCTTCTTCTTCTTTCTTTGCCGTTTCTTTTTCTTCTGTTTTCTTTTTTTTTTTTCTTTTTTTTTTTCGTCTTCTTTCTTTTTTCTGCAGACTATTTTTTCAATATTTTTTCATTTTTCTTTTTCTTTTCTCCTTCATTCATCACCAACTTCATAGAGTGCAAATCGAGCCAAAATTGATACAATACAACGAATACCACTAAAACTACTAAACTAGCTCAGCAAAGGGTAGGCTAAGTTTATGGATTGTAGCTAAAGGGTCAACTGGCAATTTTTGGCTAATGTGAAGCTAATGGGTAAAATGAATAAAAGGGATTTTCGCAAGCATTCTCCAAACATGCAATACCAACCACTAACCCGAATGTATGCAGGCAAAAAGAAATTAAATGTCATACTTGTGCAAATTAATGTTACACGATATGCAGGGAGTAACTACTCACAATCCTAAATGAAACTGGTCATGAATGACACCAGTTTATAAAGCTCTAATTCCTTAGAAAGTTTTGTAGTTTGCCAAAATTTCAAGTCAAGTCTAATTGTTCAACAAATTTTGAAACGAAATTCGAGATACTGCAAAAACTTTTGCTAAAGATGTGATAAAATGCAGGGTTTAAGAAAATGACAACTATCAGCAATGAATACTCCAATCTGACTCAACCTAATATGCAAAATTAGACGTGATTTTTTTGATTTTTTTCAATTTTTTCAATTTTTTGGGATTTTCTGTATATATAGGGGAAAATAAACAACAATGCCGGACAAAAATGTAAACGTGTAACTGAAATGCAATAAAAACAATGCAAATGCAACGCAAAACCCTTCCCCAAACCAAATCACACAATGTCCCCATTGTGCGAAATCATGTATAAAGAAGCAAAAGGAAATGGGATTTTGCGATAAATGACTAAATAAGACATGAAAAGGAACTCGGAAACTCACAAGATTTTAAGCGCAAAAGGAAACCTCCCCAAACCAGCGTGAGCTAAGAGGTTTCAGTAGCCAGCAGTGCTACCATAAAGGACCTGAAAAGACAGAAAATACCGCGCATAAAACGAGAAAACAAAATTGGGACGGTAAAATTATATGCTAAAATGAGGAAACGGAAGAAAACAGGAATTAAGCGGAGAATAAAGTGGAGAAAAGACTCCCTCGATTCCGCAAACCGACCAAACACAACAGGGGAATGATCGATAACAGGTACAGCAGCGAAAGTGGTCGATCGACCACATCACCCAGTCGATCGACCACATAGGCCAGTCGATCGACTGAAAAACCTGCTGTAACTTCTGATTTCTTCAAATTAGCTCAATAACTTGAGCTAATATGGTTTATAAACCTGCAAAAGCACATAATAACGCGCCCAAAAATTGCGCACAACCCAAAGTAATAGTTTAAAGCATAAATAAATCCTAAGCAAACTTAAAAAAGCGAAGTCTCGCGCAAACCAAAAACAGTAAAAAGTCTTAAATGAGATAAATTGTCTTAAAAACTCAAGCATTAAATTATTTATCCGTGAAAATTGCGGGATAACTCCGACCATGGCCTTTGGCTAGATGCAGTCGCCTCAGCAATACTAATCTCAGTAGATGGAGACCACCCATCTCCGTCATCTAGGTAACTAAATGGATTGTCATCAGCTCTAGCCCTCCATGCTCTAGTATCGTCCGGCTCATCGAACTCCAGATCATACTCCATGCCTCGCTCTGACTTCTTCAAAGCTGGAAAATCAGGTGGCTCTTTCTTCCCCAAACCAGCTCCTGAAATAGTCAAAGCAGCAAAATCTTCCTCCGTCTTGCTCCCAATCTGGGGCGGAGGTGTTAGAGCAGAAATAAGGGTAGGAATAAAAAATGGGACATCATCAATATGCAGTCGATAGTGTACCTCATCCTCCGATTTCTGGAGCCGCTCAGGAAATGGAGGCTTTATCGACAACTTGGCCCGCTCTTCTACTTCCTTCCTTGAAACATCCTTTGAATTAAGGACCTTGTCCTTATCAACACGTGGAAGCGACTTCATGGCTCGCTCTATGAACGACCCGTCAATAACTCGGGCCGAAGTATCACGTAAATCGACAATATCGGACTTGTCCATGTTCAAAACCTTCGTCAGGTCATCATTAGTCATTTCGAATTTTGCAAATCAAATGACGGTTTTTGCGTTTCGCTTTCGGTATATCTTGGTCGGTCGACCGGTGGTGTTGGTCGATCGACCATGAGCACTGGAAACGTGATCTCTTTCTCGCATCGAAATTTTAACAAGCTTCTCCATATTTCCCGAATCCTTTCCTTGCCGATTAGCGCTAAGATTGCTATTTGGCTTTCAATTTTCACCATATGGGCCATAAGAGCTTGATGCCGTTCTCAATTTTGCAATCTCATTGGTGCCATGAACCGAAGCATTCTCGCTTCTGAATTTTCTTGCTTCAATTGTGCCACCTCAAGCTTTTCAGATTGAGCATTAACAGAAGCCTCAAGTGCCGCAACAATACTTTCTTTCCGCGATTGTCCACTCTCCAGCTTGTCAGATTTTGCATTCTGAGCTTCAAATTGTGCTACACTCGAGACGTTTGACATCTTGGTGGGATAATCAAAGGTACTCAAGCCTTCCCTTTGATGTTCTCCTTCCAAAATCCCGCTTAGATAGGACCGAAAGACCTATAAAAACAAAACTAAAGGAAAAAGATGAGAACGGCCTCAAGGAATAAATCCCTTGAGGCTAAAGACAGACTAAAATAAAAACAACTAAAACTAGCGCTACCTCCCCGGCAACGGCGCCAAAATTTGATACCGTCGTTTAGTACCAAAAATAATATTTATAATTCCGAGCTAAACTAACAGAAGCTAGTGGTAGCACGAGTCGAACCACAGGGAGGAAGGGAATTTTAGTTGTTCTATATTTCAGTCCAGAAGTAACAAGTAAGGGGGGGTTTGAGTTGAATTGGTCTAATACTAATGGCAATGAAATTAAAAGTAAACTAAAGAAACTGGATTAAATCAAATATAAAAGAAATGCTAAGACGGTCGGTTCACTATAGCTGCGATGGCGCATAATCCTAGGTAAGTCTGAAATAAAGTCGGGTAGATGGGTAAATAACAAGTCCTCGCGGTCCAAGTTAACCAGTAGCGCCTCTCAGCCTATGCTACTGGTCCCTAGGTCTCACTAATACTAGCTCTCGCACTGAAAAGTGATTCTTAAAGCCTAAATTACCTGTCTTTCGATCTTAGCAATTTAGTTGTTCTAATTCATTAATTATTTCCCTCCCCTATCTCGCGATCTTAATGGGTTGGTCAATACTAAGCATTTGACAAATACCCTCTCGGTCTCGTTGTCAAAAATTGCAATTAATAAATTAAAAACGGTGCTAATCATACACGCGTCAGTCGATCGACCGCTATAGGCAGTCGATCGACCAACTAGAACAGTCGATCGACCAGAGAAGCCAGTCGATCGACCAATGCCCTAATTCAGGTCGCCTAATTCTACGCCATCTACACTATAGGTCCCCTACATCCTAGCACAATGAATTTAGCTACTCATGCTAGGAATAACAACAACAATAAAATTTACTAATAAAACGGAAGAATTCATGCTTGACATAATTAAACAAACAAATAACATAAAACGATAGTTTTGGCTTCGGGAAACTAATCTATCAATTCTAGCTACAAACGAAATAAAGATGAACTGAATTTAAAGAACTTAGTTTACCGAATGAAAGGCAGGAAGAAACTGAAGCACGAACGGAAATTGTATTGAATGATTATTATTATTATGCCCTAAAACAAACTTGATAAGGAACCCTAAAATTTGATGATAAAAGACTGATAAAAACTGAATGAATAAATCTGAAACCTAAGCTACGTTATATAGGTATACAACGTAGTTCTTATTTCCTAAAACCTAATTACCATGGGCTTCTAAATTCTCATTCTATTAATTCACGCATCAGCTCGTGGAGTGGTCGATCGACCACTAGACCCAGTCGATCGACCAAGTGTAGCTGAACAGTAGCTTCTGATACCCGCGGTCTGGTCGATCGACCAAAAGTACCAGTCGATCGACCAAGGATGCTGTACAGTAATGCATTCTGACGAATTCTGCAGCGCGCACCGATCTTAAAACAGCTGCTATTTCTTCGTTACTTGGTCAAATCAGGCGTTCTTTGCGGCGTTGGAAAGCTAAGAGGATAAGATTTCACCTCCAATTGGAATCACTCGATTATCTGCTCTAGAACTCGAGATATAGCCATCTGAAGCAGCCTGCAATGTCGTGAGGTGCTTCTTTGCTTGTTAAACTCGTACGCACCCATGCTTTTGCTATCTTTAGGCCTTGAAACGCATTCTAAACTTCAAGTCCGAGTCAAATATTCATGTCCTTCCTAAGCTTAGCTTCCAGGGTCAAGATTCGGTTCATTTTCTACTCGTTTCCGCAATAATCTGCATTATTACATAAAAATACGAGAGTAGACAGAAATGGGGAAAATAGTAGAATAAACTACATATAATAGACATAAAATGCGTGGAAATAAAGATGTAAAACATCATATTATAGACACGCATCACTCACCTCTTGATAATCCAAATTCCCAAACTCGGCCACTATCTACACATCGCGGCATAACTCGATCTCACTATACACCATTCGTTTCCACCCCTCTATAACGGCTTTCCATCACATATGTCCTTAACGAACACAATCCTAACCGTATCCCTCCATAAATCCTTACACATCCCAATTTGCCATTATTCGCATCCTTCATCTCAATCTTTGCATTCACACGTTTCTTTACACTTATATCACCCTTGCCCATATACACTTACTTTTATATTACTCAACACGCGACTATATCACTCACCACATCTCACCAAACATGCTCCCTGCCTCGATAAGCTCATCAGTCTTCCCTTTCCTTTTCCACTATCCCTCACAATCACATATAACTCATGTCCTCCCTACCCAATACATATCCCTCATAAGTCGGTATTCTCCACATCATAACATCTGGTAACTTACGTATCAAGACCGTCACATATTTAAAAGAATGATTTAAGACCCAAAACATACGTGTGCACATAACCTACGACTCAAAACAACCGCCTAAAGAGATACTCGGCCGAGTGAATGACGTACTCGGCCGAGTACAGGACACTTCGGTCGAGTAATGAGACTACTTGGCCGAGTTAACGACTCCAGAAGCTGAACAAAATTATCATGGAAAAATTACTCGGCCGAATATTGTTTACTCAGTCGAGTATGAAAGTTACTTGGTCGAGTAGGGCCTACTCGGTCGAGTGCCGACACAGTTCTGAGCAACGTCCAGTTTTCGTAAAACAGTCATATCTCACTCGCTACTTGGTCATTTTGGGCGTGTGACAAATCGTTAGAATCGTAAGAGGACAAGCTATCACTTCTAATTGGAATTACAACAATATCGCTTCTAGAACTCGACTCATGGCAGTTTTAAGACAACCCTTACACGATCGAATTTCATACAAATCAATTTTTGTTAACAAAACAACTTGAACATGAATAAGGCAATCAATAAAACCTCAATACATCTAAAAACCAGTACATTGGTGAACTTTTATCATACCTATATGTAAATTAAACACAACATTCATATATATATATATATATATGTATATATATATATATATATATATATATATATATATATATATATATATAGGAATGAGATCATGTGAGGATACACTATCTTTTTGAGGATTGAGGATTTCGTTACAATATCACAAAGTTGTTCAATTCAATATCACATGTTGTTCAAACAATATCACACGAAAAAAAAATAGTCACAAAAAAAAAAAAAAAAAATTATAAAAATTTTTTTTTTTTGGACAAGTCCGATTTTTTTCGTGATATTGTATTGAAGAACCCGTGATATTGTATTGCAATCCTCAATCCTCAAATATTTAGCCGTCCTCACCGGATCCCGCCTATATATATATATATATATATATATATATATATATATATATATATATATATATATATATATATATATATATATATATATATAGGCAAGATCCGGTGAGTCCACCTATATATTTGAGTCCATGAGTCCATAAAACAATATCACGCACTACACAAAATAATATCACGAATTTTTTTTTTCAAAAAAATTTTTTTCGAACAGATTTTTTTTTTCAAATTTTTTTTAACAAATTTTTTTTCCGAAAAAGTTTTTTTTTTTGTGTAAGCTGTGATATTGTTTAGTATAGCGTGTGATATTGTATTACAAAACAATATCACAATTTTTTTTTCGAATTTTTTGTTTTCAAAACTTTTTTTTTCAGCTACGAAATTGTTTAGTATAACGTGTGATACTGTAAGCTGTGATATTGTGTAGCATAATGGATGATATTATATTACAAAACAATATCACGAATTTTTTTTTTTTTGGCGTATAAGCTGTGATATTGTTTAATATAACGTGTGATATTGTATCTTGGACTTACGGACTCAAAAAGATAGTGTGGACTCATGTGATCCTAATTATATATATATATATATATATATATATATATATATATATATATATATATATATATATATATATATATATATATATATATATATATATATATATATATATATATATATATATATATATATATATATATATATATATATATATATATAATTAGGATCACATGAGTCCACCATATGTATTTCAGTCCATAAGTCCTTCTAAGGGCCCTTGGATGAAGGGAATGGAAGGCTAGGATTTGATGCAATATGTGGCTACAAATTAATCTATCCACCTTTTCTCTAATTAACTCATCAATTCAATTACTTACCTCACTAATCATTCATCATCTCATTATCACAACTCCTTCTCCTCTCTCTACATCTCACTTCTTCTTCCTCTCTAAAAAACCCAAAAAAATCAAAATCCAAAAAAATACAAAACCCAAATAAATCATTCATTCATTTCTTCTTCATTCACCACCACTACCCTACCCGACACCCCACCGCCATCCACACCCACCGCCACCACCACCGCTGCCGCCGGTAACTTTTATAAATTCGTTGTTTTTTCCAGATTTTGTGTCTCATTATTTCCGTCATTTTATTTTTTTCAGATTTTGTGTTAAATTTGTTGTTTGGGGTCGGTTTATTTTATTTGCTAATTTTTGTTGTTATTTATTCTTTTCAAATCTCTTTTTGTTATACGTTTTTTTAAGATTTCGGGTTTTAAATATCGTTTTTTTGGTGATATACTTTTTTTTCATTTAAGTTCTACTAAAATATTTTTCATAAAATTTGTTGTTTTAATCTTAGCTATATAAAAATTCTTATAATTTGTTGATTTTAATCTTATATTTCACATTTTTATATAAAAATGATATAAAAAGTCTAAAGTATACACAGTTATGGACAAAAGTTATACTGTTATGGACTAAAGTCATACCAAAATGGACTAAAGTTATACAAAAAAGAACTAAAGTTATACAAAAATAGCCTAAAGTTATCACAAATATGGACTAAAGTTATTCAAAAATTGACTAAGGTTATACAAATATGGACTAAAGTAATACAAATAAGGAATAAAGTCATAAAAAAATGGACTAAAGTTATACAAAAATTGACTAAAGTTATACAAATATCTACATTAGGAATGTGTTGAACTTCTACTCAATGAATGTATAACTCTAGTAACGATATGAATTACTTCTACTCAACGAATGTACAACTCCAGTAGAAATGTGTGTAACTTCAATGAAAGTATAACTTTAGTCCATATTTGTATAACTTTAGTCCATATTTGTATAACTTTAGTCAATTTTTGAATAACTTTAGTCCATATTTGTGACAACTTTGGGCTATTTTTG
This sequence comes from Silene latifolia, assembly GCF_048544455.1. Classification (NCBI taxonomy): domain Eukaryota; kingdom Viridiplantae; phylum Streptophyta; class Magnoliopsida; order Caryophyllales; family Caryophyllaceae; genus Silene; species Silene latifolia. The sequence continues at coordinate 91,345,964 of NC_133534.1, forward strand.
TATAACTTTAGTCCATATTTGTATAATTTTGGAATAAAATTATACGATTTTGGACTAAAGTTATGCGATTTTGTATAACCGAAATCCTAAAAACCACCAATTTTCTAAATATCAAAATGTAATATAAGACATATTTGAAATAAAAAAAATATAAAATAAGTAAATAACAACATAATAAGTAAATAATAACACACAACAAAATAGTATAAATTGTATCTTTAATTTTTGATGAATATAACTTTTGTCATAAATAGTATAACTTTAATGTTTGAAGGGTATCACTTTAGTCGTAAATAGTGTAACTTTAATGTTTGAAGGGTATAACTTTAGTCGTAAATAGTATAACTTTAATGTTTTAAGGGTATAACTTTAGTCGTAAATAGTATAACTTTAATGTTTTAAGTGTAGAATTTTAGTCGTAAATAGTATAACTTTTTTAAAAACCAAATAAATAAGAAAAATCGTAATTGATCAACAAATATTAAATCTGAAAAAAATAAATAAATAACCAAAGTAAATCTGAAAAAAAAAAACAAAAAATGGACAACAAACACAAAACAAAGACCCATACTTTTTAAACCCCTCGTCATTAAAAAAAAAAAAAAACGCATACGCAGCAGGAACAAAACAAAGACCCTCAAACAAATCTGAAAAAAAAAACGCATTGGAGGAATGACAAACAAGATGAGATATGAAATAAAAACAACAAATGAGATCTCAAAATTAAAAAAAAAAAAAATCAGATCTGAAATAAAAACATATCTAAAAAAAATGAGATCTCGAAATAAAAACATATATATATATATATATATATATATATATATATATATATATATATATATATATATATATATATATATATATATATATATATATATATATATATATATATATGAGATCTAATTAATCCACTTTAATTCATCGAGTCCATAAGTCCCATTTAGAGCCATTGAAAAAGATGGGATGGCAGGCTGAGATTGAAGGGGAAAAAGAGGAGATTAATGGTAAAATAAAGGATTAAAGCTAATCTAACACACACTCTCTCTCTCTCTCTACCCTCACTAATCACCTAATTACAAACTAATTCACTATATAACATTTATTTCTCCATCTAATTCTCTCTCATCTCATAAATATCATTCCTCTTCTCTCTCTAAAAAACTCAAATAATTCAAACCCCCAAAAATAAAAATTCTCACCCTCACCGACAATCACCACCCTCACCATAACCACCTTCACATACCACCTCACCCACACCGACACCACCCACCACGCCCCACCGCCACCTCCCTGTACTCGACATCACCAACACCGCTCTACGGCACCACCAGGTCCGCGACCCCACCACCTCGACAACCTCACCAACCTCACCCATAACCAGATCCGCGACATTGCTCCACCACAAACCAACTCCACGACCGCCACCACCTCACTAGCCACTGCCTTCTTCCTCTCCAACAACCGCCCACAAGAACAACTCCACCCGACACCACCTCAGCCCACCAGATACATGACCACCCCACCACCCACGACCCCTGAAACCGCTGCACATCACAACCACTCCCTCCTCTCTTCCTTTATTTCCGTCACCCACAACCACCTACCTCCTCCGCCAGATCTGAGCACACATCAACGCCACCCACACATGGCCGTCACCGTCACCTCATATTTCTAAATCTAAGTTTTTATTTTTTTAAAACTGATTTGTTTTTAAAAAAAAACGTTAATTTGTTGATTTTGTTTTGTTGTTTTTTGATGTATTTTGTTCTTTTTTATGTTGATGTTCCAGTGTTCGTTGTTGTTTTTTATTATTATTATATATAAAGGTGGGTGGTAGGTATTAATTTGTTGATTGGTTTGTTTTGTGTTTATAATGGTTTGTTTGTGACTTTGTGTCATGGTTTTTGTGTTGTTAATTTACATTCGTATTTTATTAAGCTTACATTCGTAGATCTAATAAATATATACTATATTTTAAAAAAAAAATATATCATCATGAATTTTATTCTTAGATCTAATAAATATATTTATTATACTCATATTTCTTTACCTTTATCTTCGCATTTTTCAGATTTACACTCATATTTTTTTACAGTTACACTCGTATTTCTTTACAGTTACACTCGTATTTCTTTACATTTACACTCATATATTTTTTACATTTACTCCCATATTTCTTTACATTTACATTCGTATATCTGTACATTTACACTCGTTAAAATTATATAAATTTGCACTCATAGTTTTTGTGGATATGAGTTGGTGGTGGAGAACGACGTTGGTGGTGTTTGTTGGTAGTCGGACTAAATTTTACTCGTAAAGGACGAAAGTTACACTTGTAAAAGACCAATGTTACACTCTTAAACCTTCAAATTAACACTCGTAGACCTTTAAATTTATACTTAAAATACTACATTTATACTCGTAAAACATCACATTTACACTTGGTAACATATTAAGATTATATAAATTCAAAATTTTATATAGAAAATTGCTTAAAAAATCAAATTTTACACTCTTAAAATATTTACATTTACACTCGCAAAATATCAAATTTACACTCGTAAAATGTTAAAATTATATAAATTCAAAATTTCCGTCACAAAAAAATCAAATTTACACTCTTAAAATATTACATTTACACTCGTAAAACATCAAATTTACACTCGTTAAATGTTAAAATTATATAAATTCAAAATTTCCGTCACAAAAAAAATCAAATTTACACTCTTAAAATATTACATTTACACTCGTAAAACATCAAATTTACACTTGGTAACATATTAAGATTATATAAATTAAAAATTTTCTATAGAAAATTGTCTAAAAAATCAAATTTTACGCTCTTAAAATGTTTACATTTACACTCGCAAAATATCAAATTTACACTCGTAAAATGTTTAAATTATATAAATTCAGAATTTCCGTCATAAAAAATCAAATTTACACTCTTAAAATATTACATTTACACTCGTAAAACATCAAATTTACACTCGTTAAAATGTTAAAATTATATAAATTCAAAATTTCCGTTACAAAAAATCAAATTTAAACTCTTAAAATATTACATTTACACTCAAAAAACATCAAATTTACACTTGTAAAATGTTAAAATTATATAAATTCAAAATTTGCGTCACGAAAAATCAAATTTACACACTTAAAATATTACATTTACACTCGTAAAACATCAAATTTACACTTGTAAAACTCATACATCATTACATTTACACTCCTGAAATCTGAAACTCAAAACTGATTAATTATGAGCTAGAGAGAGAAAGAAAAATTAATTAGTGTATAGAAATTTGATTACTGATAATTTTTTTTTTGTTATTTTCAATCTCAACCATCCATCTCAATCCAACCATCCACATTTTTTTCCTTTTCTTTTTAATAGCCCTTAATCAATTTATTCTCAACCATCCATTGAGTCCATCAAATGGCCCTTAGAGGAACATAGGGACTCAATGGCATATATATATATATATATATATATATATATATATATAGTCGGGATCCGGTGAGAACTCCTAAATATTTGAGGATTGAGGATTAGTGAATACAATATCACAGGTTCTTCAAAACAATATCTCGAAAAATCTGACCGTTGCCAAAATTTTTTATTTTTTATTTTTAAAAACAATTATAATTTTTTTTGCACAGATGTTTTTTTTGTGATATTTTATCGAATAACCCGTGATGTTGTATTGAAGAACCTCTGATATTGTAACGAAATCCTCAATCCTCAAAAAGATAGTGTATCCTCACATGATCCCATACCTATATATATATATATATATATATATATATACACACACACACACACACACGCATGAGTTTAATCACATGCTACTACCACAAACCAAACATTAACATCACCATGATCATATAGACATACCCCACATCACATTACATGCCAAAAACGAGCTATATACTTACGATAACATACTTTAACATCCAATTCTTTGTGCCACACTTTACTACGCTTCCAAAAGCCAAGTAATAAACCACATATCATGCTCAAGTCTGTCATGTTCAACTACACAATTCACTTTTCATTTCGTCCAACAACTTCACAAGATTCACAGCTACAAGTACAACACACATAACTTTAAACACACAACGATCCCCAAGACACCCGTTTGTGATCGGCTCGAGATTGTAAGGGCCTCAGTGGGACTTCGGGACGTCTCCCAAGTCTTTGAGGTAGCTCCAAACAACTCTTCCCGGGTTCATTTTATTTAGACTCCCTATGTTCATTAGGTTCATTGGTTTTAGGTTCCAGAATCGTCCCTCTAATACCACATTATAACACCCTCACATACCAAGGTGCCTTACCAGCACAATCCTTGCATGAGAGACTGTTACCATCTCGGTTTCCCGAGGATAGTATATCAAAAGTAACCATTCCAAAACAGTTATTAAAGTACAAAGAGTTAACGATTACATGTTCCAAAATCAAAACCAAAACAAAAGTTCACTAGTATTCAAAACAACTGAATCTAAACAGCTAATCTTATGATTGCGAAAGCGAGACTCGAAGTGATGACTCCCCATCTCGTCCCCAAGGCTAAAGACCATCATCACCTGTCATAATCTGTTCACCATCCCCAAATGGATCACCAGAGATATTACAAAACAACAACGGGGTCAGTTCACTGCATAATCAAAATACGACAAGGTACGATAAAGCTAAACAGCTGTTCACAATCCACTTCCAACTCCCAATCACATCTCATAACTGACTACACACTAAAGTGTGTAGCCCTGACAGTGGGGGACCGCGACATTGCCCACCTAAGCCCCCGCTCATCAACGAGCGATAACCCTGTTCATTAATGTGTTGGAGTATGTGTCCTCAACAATAGTGCGATCACGTGATTTAAAATCATAATTAAATCTCAAAATAATAATACGAAAGGGATAATAAATTAAATAGTCAACTGATCAACATTAATCGGTAACGATTGGCTTGCTAGAGTTTAACGTTACTGTCGTAGGATGGTGGTGGTCAGTTGATCCCTTAAGGTCACACCTATAGGATGATTCCCTTATCAATAAACTTAATTAGTTGCATATTGATACAAGTTAATTAATTCCTTAAATAAGAACAATTTATATTTATGAGAGAAAATATGTATCTTATTGTAACGTCATTAAATAAGATTCAATATAATGAATTAATATATTAATTTACTAAATAATGTTGAGGTTTTATAAATATTTCGAGGTAGAGGTAATTAGTTATTTACATTTATAAGAGGTTGTAAATTTAACTAACTAGCTATTATGGGACCTATTATATGTTGATATAATGGTAAAATATTACTCAATAAGTTGAGTGAATATATGTTTATTAATTTGTCACATAATTGTTGTATGATCAAATTAATATTTAATTATGTAAGATAACTAAACATAAGACTTATAAGCATTTGTGGGACAAATATTATAAGACAAAAATGGACCCATATACACCAATGTATACCGTCCAAAACATGAGCATGCTAGAGTTTTGGTTTTGTCATTTAGTTGTTGGAAAGATGCTCCAACAACTTATGACAATACTTTACTAAAGCCTACTACCTACACTATTTTGCATGTGATTTTGAGAAGACCAAAAATGCTCTTAAAGAGCATCATGTCCGAAATTTTGAGAGAGAGGAGAACACTTTGTTGTTCTCATTTTTTCTTCATTCTTATTCTCTTTAAGATGCAAAAAAAATCCCTCTCTCTAATATTCATCTATCTTTCTCTAAAACTTGAGAAGTTTTGATCCAAATTGTTCATAAATACTACTAATATTATTAATGTAATATATGAGTATTAGTAGTCAATTTTAAGGTAGACTAATAAATAAACATCTAGCAAATATTATTTAGTAGTGATAAGGGCTAATCTTGGGTGCATCTCTTGAGGAGGGTTTCTACTTTGAGACCAAGGTTGGAGGATCTTCCATTGACATTTAAGCTCAAGAACAAGTGAAGGTTGGAGACCTTGCTTGTGCCCAAAATCCGAAAACAACAACGTAAGGACCATTGTTTTCTCATTTTATTTCTTATTTAGTTATTCATGCACTAGATCTAAATAACTCATATTAAAATTTTAATTAGTTCACTATTAGAAGAGTCTAATGATACGTGCATTTTGTATAGTATTTTTAGCCTATTTTAGCACGTATTTCCATGTACTTTTGTACTGTTTATATTGCATTATGCCCCGAATTGGCTACTTTGGTTCACTTTGTCCATTTTGTATAAATGAACGTGAAAGTAGTGGAATCGTACCATTTTCGTCCCGCTTTGCAAGCATTTTGAGGAGACGGGATTTTCACAGTGAGATCTTGCATTAGGATGCGTGAAGGAACGGTCTACGAAGCAGTCGGTTACGAGTTTGAGCTGTTTCAGAGGAACAAATACTCGATCGAGACTTTTATTGGTCGATCGAGTGGTTTCTATGGTTGAGGATGGTCGATCGAGTTGTTTGTTTACTCGATCGACAAGGCTGGAATTAGGAGTTACTCGATCGAGCAACAATTTTACTCGATCGAGTAGATTACTTGGAGAAGTACTCGATCGAGCTGTTTCAGACTGCTCGATCGAGTGGTTTTGTCTTTCATGGGCTTTAATTAGTCCGTGAACTTGTTTTTAGCTTATGGAGTTAGCATTTTTCTATTTAAACGCATAATAACTACGTCATTAGCATTCAGTTTTTATCTTATCATTCATCTTTAACTGTAAACACTACGTTGCTTTCTCTCTTTCACTGTAACTTTTGCTTTCGGATTTAGTTGTTCTTTACGCCGGATTCTTGAGATTGTAATACCTTACTCTCTTTTATTCTTAATCTTTCATTTATTCATCTTAATTACTTGTTTTGTTCCTTTAATTTCCTACCCTAATATCTTTTATGCAATTTAATTATTATTTCATCATGCTTAATGTTAGTTTATTCTTTGTTATTAGTTTTGACAATATTAATAGCATGAGTAGCTAAATCGTTTCATGTTGGGATTAGGGGATCTACGGTAGAAATGTGACGATGTAGTGAGTAGGTTAGAAGAATTATTTGTGAGATTCTGTTCCCATGGCAATATAACTGTATTTACCGACTTAGTTGAGTTCACGCTTCTGAGTCACCTTTTAATCTGGTTAACTTTAACCCTGGATCGGATGATTGGACTAAATAGACCTGCTATGAACAGTAGACTACCCTGACGAGGACGGAAGTTAAGTTAGTGGAAATCTAGGATAGAAAGTGGACCGGAATGACCTTTCCATATCCGTCTCACAATAATTTATCTAGACTATTTGCAATTGAGTCACTAGACTACCGTAGTGAACCGAAATCCTGACATGTCCCTTCTTTATTGATAGTTTATCTATATTTTCTGCCTTTATTGCTCTTTCCTTGGTTCTCTTCCTTTTACACCTTTAGTTTAGAAAATCAAATTATAAACCTCCCATTTTGTGACCAAATAAACGGACTAATTACAGATATCTTGCCTCCCTAAGGAGATCGACGTGACTTCCCTAGCTATATAGTTAGTTTAGTTAGTTATTTTTGATAGGTATACAACAGCCTTGTCAAATTTTGGCGCCGTTGCCGGGGAGGCAATTGCCCTATCTGTCTTTGTTTCGTTTATTTTATCCATCTTAGGGAATTTTTATTCCTTGAGGCAGTTCTTATTCATTTTCTTTCAGAATTGTGTATGCCCAGGTCACATAGGTTGGAGTTAGTTTCAGCTGATTCAGAGCCAGAGAGACTTTTCAAGCATAGACTCCGTCTGTAAAGAGAATCACGAAAGGAAGACTTGAGTACTTTCGAACCAGAGCTTCAACATTTTCTATATACAGAAAATCCGTCTTTTGAAGAAGATACTTTCAGTTCTGTAAACCAACCAGTAAAGATGCCGAACATTGCCAGTCATTCGGAGCCTAAAGCATGATCTATTCGAAAAGGTTTCAATCTCCAGACTGAAGATGGGAACACATTCGACATCCGTCCATCCTATATCAATCTGGTGGAGATAAATCTCTTTAGAGGTGTAGCAGGTGAAGACTCGAGGAAGCATATGGAGGTCTTTACGGACTACTATTCTACTATCCCCGCCACAAAGGGGGTAACTCAAGAAAAAATTAAGAAGGTGCTGTTTCCTTTTTCTTTGACTGACTCAGCCAAGGAGTGGTTGACTGACTTGGACCGTACGACCGCGGGGATTACAGACTGGGAGACCCTTGCTCTTGCTTTTTATAAGAGATATTTCCCTCCGCAGCGCACTAATCAGCTAAGGTGTCGGTTCTAGAGGTTAGTGAAGTCTCTTCTTCACCATGGTTTTGATCCGTGGTTCTTGTCCAATCAATTCTACAATGGGCTGTACGATGATCACATAGCCATACTTGATGCCTCATCCAACGAATGATTTCAAAAGAATACTGATGATGATAAGGGATGGGCGATTATTGAGGAGATGACGACCCATTGTGCCGAGTATAGGAACCCGAGGGATGGTATTTGAACAGTTCACGCAGTTGATAAGGCAGTCGTGGCTCAGCTGGAAGCCATGAATGCTCGTTTTGATTAATTGGAGCTTCATTCTGCTGGGGAGCCTAAGACGGTCCATTTTCTTACTAGAGGGGAGACCTTCATATGTGAGAGGTGTGGGAGCAATGACAGTCATACTGCTGTTGGTTTTCTTACAGAGAAGGAACAAGTCCTTGCTTTATAATAATACAGGCAAGGAGGGGGTTCCTATTATAATAACTAAGGGGCGGTCCATCCCAATTTGAGGTGGACAAGTCAAAATGTGCTCAATCCTACTCCTCCTCCGCAGCAGCAACATTCATATGTCCCTCCTTATAATGCTCAACAAGCCTTTCAGAAGCCTCCTTCCTTTCCTACACCGAACCAAGGTGCATCATCATCTGGTGGAGTAAGTGAGATAGGTGGGTTAAAGACAATGCTGCAATCTTTGACAAAGCAATGACAACTGAGTGACCAGCAAAAAGATGCGTCCATCAAGTCGTTTGAAACTCAAGTTGCCCAGTTAGCCGCGGACCAGTCCACAAGGAAACTGGGTCATTTACCGTCACAAGCTGATAAGAATCCACACGAGACGGTGAATTTAATTAATTTGAGGAGCGGTCGTTCATATGAGAGACCGAAATTGTTGAAATCAGACCCGAGGAAGGTAATTACTGCTGATGAACAGTGTTCTGTTGAAGAAAAAGAGTTGGCGACAAAGAATGTACTCGATCGACTAATTTATGGGGGTCGATCGAGTAAAAATGTTGAAGAAAGGACTCGAACGAGTGGAATTTATGCTCGATCGAGTGAACAGGAAATAGAAGAGCTCGATCGAGTAAATAAAACTGCTCGATCGAATGATTTTGTTGAAGATTCTACTCGATCGAGTGATATTTTTGCTCGATCGAGTGATGCTGTTAAAGAAGACCTCGATCGAGAGCCTGCTACTGCTCGATCGAGTGAAATATCGCCTGAAAGACCCCGTTCGAGAGGAAAGAAGTCTCGATCGAAGGATTTAGAGCTTGATCCGGCTGATACATTGGAAGAGAGGAACAAAGGGCTCGAGATACCCACCATGGTACCCTTCCCGAGGCGTCTGCAGAACACAAAGGCTAATCAGCAGTTCGGTAAATTTGTCGAACTCTTGAAAAGCTTGCAAGTCACCATTCCGTTCGCCAAATTGCTGACATAGGTACCCTTTTACCTTAAATTTATGAAAGAAATTTTATCACGTAAGAGGCACATTAACGATCATGAGACGGTAGCTTTGACCGAGGTAGGGACGGCCCTAGGTCAGAATAATTTACCTCCCAAACACTCAGACCCGGGTAGTTTCTCGATTCCGTGTCACATTGGTACCCACTTAATTGATAACGCGTTATGCGATCTTGGCGCTAGCGTGAGTGTCTTACCGCTATCTCTTGCTAAGAGACTTGGTTTGACCAAGTTTAATTGCACAAATATGACTGTTCAGATGGCCGACCGTAGTATATCACGACCGTTAGGTGTCATAGAAGACATACCTGTTAAGATCGGGAGATTCTTTATTCCCGTTGACTTCGTTGTACTTGACATCCCCGAAGAAACACATACCCCTATCATTTTAGGGAGACCATTTTTATTCACTGCTCGTGCGGTGATAGACGTCGGGGGCAAGTCATTGACTTTTCAGGTTGGGGACGAGGAATTGATTTTTCATCAGTCTAAGTTCCGAAGGGCTCCCATGAAAGCTCAGCCTTGCAATGTCGTCTCTTCTACTGACCCTCTTATTGACACTCCAAATGAAAATTTGGAAAATTGTGCTGCTATCGTGACCCCTCCGCCTCAGATTGAGAGCAAAAAGGAAGAAAGTTCGTCTGTTTTCCTTGCTGCAGGTACAAATGAAAATATTAAAGGAGCTGTCAATGACTATTGTACAATTAATGTCAGTCAAAGTGGGGATGCTAATGTCAAAGCTGGTGAGAAAGGAATAAGGACGAGGAATGTTTGCGCGTATGTGGACGTCAACTATTCTCCTCCTAATGATTCAAATACAAGCTCATGGAGAATGAAGAGGACGGTTAATGTTGCTGAGGTGACGTCCTCCAGTCAAGAGCCCTCCGAGGGCCTGCTGAATTGCTTTGAGAAGTGAGCGGGGAAATGCCCCGTGTAACAAATTGTATAAACAATTTTTAATTTCTTTTGGATTTTTTTATTGCTTTTAATTAGGACAATTAGAGTTTAGATATTTTTAGCATAGATTAGAAGACTATAGACTGTTATTTTTTGTATTTGGTATTTTGGGATATTTTTGCGAGTGTTTTTGTGCAGGTTTGGGGAGTTATACGCAAATTCAAGGGCTGACACGAGGAAAAGAGATCGATCGAGTACTTTTTGTACTCGATCAAGTGAATTTTGTTCGATCGAATGATTCCATACTGCTCGATCGACAAAAGCTGAAAAGAGGAGTACTCGATCGAGTAACTTTTTACTCGATCGAGTAGATGAATACAAGAAGCTCTCGATCGAGTAGTTTTAAACCACTCGATCGAGTGATTCTGGGAATGACGCGCAGGGAGTCTCCTTAACTTCCTCCCTTTTTACTCTTAATTCATTTTTTGTAGATACCTCATTTCTGCACCTCTCGCAAACCACCCGGCGATGATTGGGCCGCATGTTTGCTACGCGGAACGATTTGTGACAGTTCGTAAGTTTATCGTCAAGTGATTGCTCAAATACTAATGTCTACCTCTTAGTTGTCATCTACGTGCCGATACGGTCTTTTTGGCAGTAATTAGAGTACATTTGGAGTCCGGGCCTAAAACCGTCTTCTTTTTTTCATAACCGTTAAATCCCGAGTCAGAATGTTCTGGAATGTTCCGGATATTTCTATTCCATATTTTATAAATATTTCACAATCTTTAATCTTTGGTAAACAATTTCCCGTAATATTTACATAAGATATTAAGGAAAACCAAATTATTCCGTCCTTCTATAACTCAAACACGAAAATCTTTCTTCCGCAGGAGGAAACCACTTGGGAATAGACGCAACAGGTGCTGCGCCTCTTCCAAGAGACGCAGTGACTGCTGCGCCTCTTCCCAGGTCCTTTTCTGCGTAATTTTCGTATCTTTTTCATATCTTTCCGAGATTCACTTCCAAAGACTCTCCGAACCCCTAATCCCTTCATGTGCTTAATATAAATAGGAGCCTTCGCTCATCATATTTCTCATGCGAGTGTCCACCCTTTTCTTCTCCCTTTGCATTCTAGACCTTTGTTCTTACTTTTTGGCGTCTACGTGCTTGAACATTCAACCACGTAAGCTCGGATCCTTCTGAGTACCAGCCTCGTTTTGCATGACCGACCAATTTGACCAACTCCACATCAATCAACTTAATTAATCTAATCATTTTCCTCTTACGAGGGCACTTTCATATTTGCATTATAGTTCGAGTCGAGCATCGCTAATCGATAACTTAGTCCTTCTCGTTTCGTCAAACATGTAAGTCTGAGGGTGTAAATCTCTCCTTTATTTATTGTTATTTATCTTTTTGTATCACTATTGTAAGGTTTATGTCGAAAATACTTCTTAAAACCGATTTGTAAAACCTTGCTTTAAAACCCTTTTTGCGGATTTCTAGAAGACAAACCGTCGAGAAAGGACGTAGCAACTGCTGCGCCTCTTCGAAGGAGCGCAGTACTTGCTGCGCCTCTTCGTGAGGCTGCCGCAGTTCCTGCTTCCTTTCTTCTTCCTTCGTCCTCTGTAATTCATTCGTTTTATTTGTTATTCGTTTGTTTCCTTTAATTCTTTGATACAATCATAATAATTCCATATGTATAATATTGTTCATCATTAACACATATAATTCGTCATTAAATCCGACTTACATCCCTTATAATCTCATGTTTGCGGGTTTTCGTCATTAAATTCAATCCGGGTTGTAGAAATTCGATTTGTTCATATTGAGTTTCTGGAATTCGATCTTTGATATATTTTCATCTGTCTATTTTCATATATTCGTCATTAATTCGTTGTTAATTCATCATATCTAACCTATTTCATTCACCCATGTCACTAATCAATCATTCTTCCATGTAAATAATCCGTCTTGTATCCGTCTCATCCATGTTCATTGCATTTATGACCTCATTCATATGTAATTAATGAATTAAATCATTTCCATCCGAGTCAAACATCATAATTAATCATTAAATTAACCTACGAACATTAACGATTTGCAGTTCCGGCTTCACAGCCAGAACTCACCCTTGGAACAGACGCAGCAACTACTGCGCCTCTTCCAGAGGGCGCAGTCCCGCTGCGCCTGTTCCAGGTTTAATTCTGTCTCTGAAATCCGTTGTTGCTTGACCTAGTTTAATTAGCTTACGTATAATTTACTATTAACCGTATTATCACCTTCTGATCTGTTCGTTAATTCTTTCCTTTATTCGTTTTTCCAAATTATCCGTTTTAAATGTATTTTCGACATAAATCGCCTAATCCATTGTAATTATTGTAATTTTCATTATTGTAATTTTTCTTTTATTGTATTTATCATATTTCCTTTATCATTTGTATGTTTTCACATGTAATTGAGCATTAAATCCCTACTTTGACCCAATTGTATGATTAAATTACGTGTTAACCGACTTAGTCTAATCTTCACATGCTAGGATTAAAACTTGGATGTTGCATTGCATGCACATAATCGACGATATATCGAGTATTGACTATTTTCCCTAATCATTAGTAGAGGCCGCTATCGAGGCGGGCGGGATTAGGTGTTCGATCAAAAGAGCTTCCTAATACGTACCCTCACCCCTTACTCCAGATCTCTGTGAACATCCGTGTTCATTGGCATCCACGAGAGTCATTCTAGACATAGAATGCTAAGGGTAACGATTGCTTGGTGTTCATGTCTCTACTTTGTGTCTTGACATGGCACGAGGTATTCGAACGGTTCCAATTTCCCATAAAAATTGGTGGCGACTCCAACAAAAATGCAAACGCTTGTTCTCTTCCTCCCAAGGCCCCCGTGGGCCTCCGCTGTCCACAGTTTGGCGACTCCACTAGGGATAATACACTTACGTGTAGCCAAGGGTAAACCTTGAACAAGGTTAGGGAATAGTTTATACAAGACAATTGTCGGTTTTCATAACTCGGTCTTCCTAGACCGTTTCATTCGGCCTTCCTAGGCCCAACCTAACCCATTCGACCAATCGTGCCGTCTAGACGGTCCTAATTCTTATTTGGGCCTAAGGATGGATAGTGATTGACGTCATCCATACCATGATGCTTACTCTTGTTTGTATCAAGGGCCTTCACTACTTGAGGAAATGGACTAGGAATCGGCCTTACTCTTGTTTGGTACGAGCCTCTCCACAGACTTCGAGTTTGATGGTTCGGTATGGCAACCCACCCTTTAAACCAAAACCCTTTTAAATGCACTCAGCATCCCGTTATAATGCTTGTATAAATGTTTGTACCTTACGTGATCACCATTTCTAAACGAAACCATGACTATTTTTGCAAAAATCAAAACCATTTTTTTAATCAAAATTTCGAAAAAGGCCATTGGATTAGTGCAAAACCTAGTCGAAACTCTGTCAATTTGTCGAGTCAAAATTCGGCCCACAAGCCCATTTCAAAACCTCACTTCGAGTCCACTCCTACAACTACACTATAGTTCACTAGGATACACATTTTCAAAATTTTGTCCTTTCTTCAAAGCTCACTCAACACAAGTGGCACACACCCGCTTCACGAGTCAAAACATTTCTTTTTTTAGCAAGTGTGTTAGAATGGTCGATCGTGTTTTGATTCGTTATCGGTCTCTTATCCAGTTTTCAAGATGCCTGGATCCAGCGAAACAAACCTCCACCAACTTCAAGATGGTAATGATCGAATCCTAGCCGCACTAGCTCAAATCCAAGTTACTCAAGACCAAGTGTATGATCGCCTTGACACCATCGAGGGCCGGATCTATGTCGTAGAGAGGAGATTGCCTCCTCACGAAAGTGAAGTAGTGGGTGACTTCGCGAGTGAATCCAAGGACGAAAATCCTCTTATGGGAATGACTGTAGCTGAGAAAAGACTCCAATACTTAGAGGAGCAACTGATGTATCTTAAAGGGGATGATATTTCTAGGGAGAACAACCGCAAGTATGAGGCCGTCAATTCCAAATTGCCAACCAACTTCAATATGACGGATATCCCTAAATTCAAGGGGCACGAAAACCCTTTGAACCATATCTGCGCCTTCAAGGATTACATGTCTATCAAAGGCATCAAACCCGAGATGTTCTTAAGGATCTTTCCTTCATCTCTTGACACCATCCCAAAGCAATGGTTCTACTCTTTAGAACACAAGAAGATCGGTACTTGGGAAGATGCCGCGATCGAGTTTGCCAAACAATATGCGGATAATGCCGAGATCCAAGTTAACATGCGCACTCTAGAGGTTCTTACCCAAAATTACAAAGAAGGATTCACCGACTTCCTAAGTGGGTGGAGGAAGACTAGTACCTAACTAGTTGAATGCCCGGATGAGGCTACCCTTGTGGAGAAGTTCGTGGATAATCTCAAACCCATTTATGCCAACCATTTGAGATATCAAAACATCAAAACTTTCAAGGACTTAACCGCACTAGGAACAAGGATTGAAGATGACATCCGTAAAGGACTCTTGTCCAAAACGGTAGGTCGAGGATATGAAGGCTCAACAAGTCGTTCCTACGGCTCCACTAGCAAGACTGATGAAGTTAACCTTCTCGAGCCATCCAAGAAAAGTACCCCACAAGGAAATTCACAAACCTTGGGGATACTTACTCCAACGCTCTTAAAAGGTTAATGAAGCAAGGCAAACTCCAACCCATAGGACCTACTCCTGAACCTGAAAAGAAATCCAAGTTCTGGGATGAGAACTCATACTGTGAATACCATAGAGGCAAGAGGCATGACATAGAGAAATGCTACAAATTGAAAAATGTGCTTCAAGACATGATTGAAGATGGTCGACTACCAATACCGCCGGGAGGTAAACCCAAAAACACTCATAATCCTCTTGGAGTTCTAGTGATTACAAGTGACGAATCTACCTTAGATTTTTCACACCTCATCTCTCCAATTGAAGATGAAATCCATGCAATCGAGAACGAAGGGTTCTACTCTACTATCTCCCCTACCATTTCCGACTTCATCACATGGGCAAGGAGTGTGGATAGACAAGTTTGGGAATTAGAAAATGTGGTGACAACTTTACGTGATCCGAACGCAACACCCAAGGACCATGTGCCACTAATCTTCTCTCAAAACGCTACTATGCAAGAAATAGTCGTCGTGGTTGATAAACTAGTCGACCAAATCATACGACTAGAAGATGAAATCATGAGAATGAAGGGACTAGCTACAATCAATAGAGTTTGGGCCGATGATGATGAAGACGAGTACCCCATCGAAAACTCCCTAGTAAAGGAAATAATCAAAAATGGTGAAGACCAAGATGTGGACCACCTAACTCGTTCGGGACGTCCATATCAAAGCACTACTCAAAATGGTCCAGCCAACGTTGTCACACCAAATGATAACGAAGATGACTCCACTGACCATTTGCTCAAGCAATTACAGAAGACAAAGGCAGATCTTTCAGTCTGGCAATTAGTAGCAAGCTCATTCCCACATCGCCAAGCTTTACTGCAAGCTTTGGCCAAACTAAATGTAGCACATAACTCGACACCCGAAGATGTAGTAAACTTGGTCTTCCAAGAATCACCGAAGCTAAGTAATCCTATTACATTCTCAGACGAAGATTTGCCACCTTTTGGCGCTAGTCACAACTTAGCTCTTTACATCACTGTCATTTGTCTAAAGAAAAACGTGCCAATGACCTTGGTAGATGATGGCTCAGCGGTCAACGTCATACCCCTCAAAACGACATACAAATTAGGCATGAAAGAGTCGGATTGGACCCCTACCAATCAAGGTATTCGCGCATATGATGGTACACGACGAAAGGTGGTAGGACTTACTAACCTAACCATAGCCACAAGGCCAATTGAACAAAAGGTTAACTTCCAAATAGTGGACATCGAAGTTTCCTTCAACATACTCCTAGGAAGACCTTGGATTCATGCTTCCAAAGCAGTGACATCCACCCTTCATCAAAAGATCAAGATCCCACTAAATGGCAAAGTGGTGACGGTCACTTCGTCACAAATCAAAGCAATAATCGAAAAGAAGTCGAACAATCAATTCCTTGCAGATCCAGTATATGAACCTGGGGGCTTCCAAAGCATAAGCGTCATAGAAAGCGAATTGGCACCCTTATACTATGATCCCTACTCCAACTTGGTGGTCAACCTCATACTCAAATCCCAGGAATACTTCTGTGGAATGCCTTTGAACCCTATTCGAAGAAACACCTTCGCACCATACAAGGAAGGCAACTAAAAAAGGATACAACTTGGACTACGGTACAAACCCACTAAAGAGGAAGTTCTCGTGATGCTCGCTCAAGTTCAAAACCGTAAGTATGTAGGAGTCCAAATGCGACCCTATCTCCCTACCCTAAATGGGTACTTTGTTAAGGAAGGAAGTCTAGAACTCTTTCACGGATTTCCCGAGCCTTGGCATTATCTCGAGAGGATGCTAGTCGGAATCGAGATATTTCACGATTGCTAATTCATCCCTCCAGAAACGGTTCCTACCGTCAAAACCCGTCAAGCACCTTGCTTAGACGAACAAGCTGTTAGTCTATTGTTCGGAGAAGATCGATTTGTTAGAGTCGCGCAGGATGAGATCATTACCATGATACTTCAAGACGATCGCTTCAACCCCACCGCGTTAATCACAGAAACTAACGCGAGTCAGCAGAAAGGATGGAGAAAGTCAATCAAGTGGACCAACAATCAAGGAAGACTCTTCAAGCTCACCACTGGAGAAGGAGAGATGTTCAAAGAAGAACCAGAAGACGATGAATTCGAGTCAGAGTCGGAGTCTAGAGAAGTCACTAGGGAGTCTCCTCCTGTCGTCATCCCCATTCCCTTTGTTCCTCCTAGCTTAGCCTCGAGTAGTCACAGTAGTTCGGGAAATGTCCTAACCACTGTCCCTTTGCCGCCACTGACCACAGATCAAATGGCTTCTTTGTTTCAACTTTTCTCAAACTTTAATATGAATAAATCGGGTTCTGCTTACTCTTTGTGTTATCTTGAGTGCATTTGCATTTACGATGATACCGAGGATGACCAAGACCCGGACTCAATCGAAATACCTCCCTACGTAGCCAAAGAAATACTACAGGAAGGGGAAGGGGGACAGAATGAGAGGACACCGAGCCCATCAATGTAGGAACCGAACTAGAACCCCAAGAACTTAGGATAGGGACTACCTTGAGCTCAACCGAAAGGGCCGATTTCATAGACCTCCTAAACGAGTTCAAAGACGTTTTCGCTTGGTCCTACAAAGACATGCCAGGGATCGACAGGGATATCGCCGAACATAGAATCCCGATTAAACTAGGTTTCAAACCTATAAAACAGAAGTTTCGATGAATGAGAACGGAATGGGCTCTCAAGATTAAGGAAGAAGTTGATAAGCAATTCAAAGCCGGGTTCATCAAAGTTTCTGAGTATTCTGACTGGGTAGCCAACATAGTACCTGTACCCAAAAAGGATGGGAGAATCCGCGTTTGTGTTGATTTTAGGGACTTAAACAAAGCAAGTCCTAAAGATGACTTCCCTATACCACACATCGACATATTGGTGGACAATACTGCAGACCACGCATTACTATCCTTCATGGATGGGTATGCGGGTTATAACCAAATCAAGATGGCCATAGAAGACATGCATAAGACCGCCTTTTTCACTTAATGGGAAACCTATTGCTATACGGTCATGCCGTTTGGATTGATCAACGCTGGAGCTACATATCAACGCACCGCAACTACACTCTTACATGACATGATGCACAAAGAAGTGGAGGTATACGTAGACGACATGATTTTCAAATCCAAGGATAGAGAGGGGCATATTGCGAACCTTCACAAATTTTTCGCAAGGCTACGAAATTACAACATGAGGCTCAATCCTCAGAAATGCACATTCGGAGTAACGTCTGGCAAACTCCTGGGATACGTCGTTAGCCAACAAGGTATAGAGATAGACCCTTCCAAGATAAAGGCTCTGATCGAAAGGCCACAACCTCAAACAGAAAAAGAAGTCAGATGATTCCTGGGAAAAGTGCAATATATAAGTCGATTCATATCGAAACTCACCATGATTTGTGAGCCTATCTTCAAGAAGCTCAAGAAGACAGACCACGCCATGTGGGATGATGATTGTCAAAAGGCGTTTGACCAAATCAAAGAGATATTGGCTAAACCTCCAGTGCTCATGCCACCACAACGAGATCAACCTCTTGGTTTATATCTCACGGTAACCGAAACAGCTATAGGTCCCATGCTAGCTCAAACCATAGGAAGTGAAGAAAGGGCTATCTACTACCTTAGTAAGAAGTTCTTGGAGTACGAGTGCAAATACTCACAACTCGAAAAGACATGCCTCGCTCTTGTGTGGGCAACGAAGAAGCTACACCATTACATGCTTAGCTACTCCGTCAAAATATACTCCAAAATGGATCCAGTCAAATACCTCTTCGAGAAACCCGTCCTCAACGGTCGCCTAGCAAGACGTGCCTCTGAAAGTTATAAAAGGTCGCGCCGTCGCCGAATTCTTCGCAGAAAATCCCATCAATGATGCACAAACGATAGATACTTGGTCATTTCCAGACGAGGATATACTTCAAACTGATGTAGACTCCTGGGACCTTTACTTTGATGGAGCATCAAACTTAAGAGGATTTGGAATAGGAGTGTTGCTCATTTTTCCTGAAGGGGAGCATACACCAATCTCTGTCAAACTCGACTTCGAGGTGACAAACAACGCTGCAGAATACGAAGCTTGTCTCATTGGACTACAGGCGGCAGTGACCTTAGGCATTAAGAACCTCCGAGTACATGGGGATTCATCCCTGATCATCAATCAAGTTACGGGATCTTGGAAAATTCGAAGCGAAAGCTTAGCACCTTATCAAGTCAGAATAGACCAAGTTGCCCAATTATTTGATCACGTGACATATCTACACATACCTCGGGAAGAAAATCAATTTGCAGATGCTCTTGCAAAACTCGCATCTTTGATTAATATGCCAGATGACATGATGGAAATGCCTTTATGCATCGCACGACGGTCAGAGCTGACTTATGTATACCAAATCACCGATGAAGAGGAAATCATGTAGGAACCTTGGTTCCAAGCAATCCTGAATTTCAAGCTCAATGGTACCTATCCACCCGATATGGACAAAAGGGGACAACGTGCTATACGCCTACTAGCTTCCCAATACGTTCTCATGCAAGGAGAGTTATACAAAAGAACACCTCTTGGTGTAATCCTACGTTGCCTTGATCATTCATAGGCGCGGAAAGTGATGGAAGAAGTCCACGATGGAGAATGCGGTCCTCACTTGAGTGGGCCCATGATGGCAAAGAAAATCACACGTGTGGGGTATTATTGGACCACAATGGAATCCGATTGCATCAAATACGTAAGACATTGCCACAACTGCCAAATCTTCTGGAACGTACAACACGTCCCTCCTTCATTGCTCTATACGATGACATCTCCTTGGCCATTTTCTGCCTGGGGAATCGACATAATCGGGAAGATAACCCCAGCCAGAACAGGAGGTCACTGTTTCATCCTAGTGGCAATCGACTATTTCACCAAATGGGTGAAAGCGGCTTCCTACACTAGTCTCACGGCTAAAAATGTGGCAAAGTTCATACAAAACAACATCTTCTATCGATATGGTTGCCCACATGAGATCATTAGTGATAATGGATCACATTTCCAAGCTGAGACTAAGCAGTTGCTAGCCAAGTACAAAATTAGGCATCACCAATCTTCGCCCTATAGACCACAGACTAATGGCGTGGTAGAGGCAGCAAACAAGAACGTTGTCACAATTCTCAAGAAAATTATTGAAAACTATCAAGACTGGCCAAGTAAGATACCCTTTGCTTTGTGGGGATATCGTACATCTGTTAGGACGCCCACTAGGGCTACCCCTTTCTATTTTACCTACGGCATGGAAGCTGTACAACCAGTCGAGCTAGAGATACCATCCTTGCGTATTTTACTCGAAAGTCAAATCCCAGAAGCCGATTGGAAGAGGGACAGATATGAAGAACTCATCCTCCTGGATGAACGTAGGCTACGCGCCTTGCATAATGTCCAAACATATCAAGCACGTATCAAACGAGCTTTCAACAAAAGGGTTAAGCCAAGAAACATCAAGGAAGGAGACTTAGTACTCAAATCGGTTAGAGCTCTTTTACCTGTTGACCCACGGGGAAAATTCAAACCCAATTGGGCCGGACCATTTCTAGTCAAGTCCATACTTCCAGGGGGTGCGGTTAGAATCACAGACCTAGACGGGAATGAGTTTTCCAACCCAACAAACCTTGACCAACCAAAACGGTACTATGCCTAGAATAGGAACAAAAACGCGCCTCACGTAACCTCACGTGTCGCTCTTGTGGCACTGAATAAACGGCCCCTGGCCAAGCTGAAATAAGCTAATGTCACTATGCTCTTGCATTTTGACAATTTTCTCGTCCTCATATCATCAAATAAACTAAATTTGCACCTTCAGAGTAAGCAAAACCTCATGCTTATTTTCTAAGTTCATTACAAGCTCTTGCTTTGAACAATTATTCTTTTACATTTACTCGAACTACGCGCAAAGGTTTGATTTCGTTTTTAATGAATACGTAGGCAATCTTTCACAGGATACAACCCATTATTTTTAAAATGTAAATAGAAGGACATTTCCATTGCATTTGGAATTCGACAAGAATAATAAATAGAAAAATCACAACGGTTTCATAACCATTTAACCTTTTTATTTCATTCATTTTCTAGTAATAGTACCTACATAATAAAAATAAAAATAGGCTAGGATTCTAAAAACCCCACCTCTTTATTACAACAATAATAATAATAATAAATAATAAATAAAGACTCAGGCTATTCTTCCATCTTCCCTTTGCCCTTGTCATTTTTGTCATATTTCTTGTCACGACCTCGAGCCGGACGCTCTTGCACCACTTCGGACCTAATCACCAACGGTCTTTCTCGAGGCCTCGCCTTACCATTCTTGCCAATCATCATCTCCACGACAGGAGAGGTCTTCGGTTTCTTCTAAGGATGAACGACTCGAAACCCGGCTTCCTCCTCTCCCTCGGTCAAATGTTTCTCCTTCTCTTTTTCTACCTCGCGCACCTTGTAGTCGACGGGCTCGC